>NW_021853432.1:80551-82094 GCF_003651465.1 Formica exsecta
TATATATATATATATTATTTTTTAAATAAATTGTATTTTATTTATTAAAACCGAAGAATTCAACAAAGAAACAGAGCACAATTACAATAACGGTGATAGTGATAATTTACAAAATGAATTTTGATCGTCGCGACATACGTCATGAATTAGCACCTCGACAATTTCTCGTTTGCGATTAGCGTTTTCATGCTAATCGCAATTTGCAGACACGTAAAATTTATCCTGCATGCTATGGGATTATTTTAAGGAAACTAATGCATTTGTGCAAACTGCTACTGCTATTAGCATGTTACAACGGCGAGCGAGTAGAAATTATGTGGAATTAGCATATAATTGCAAAAGAAAATACTATAACCTTTGGTACATCTCGCGAAATAAAATATTTCAAAAGTACAATTCACATACACAAATTCATATTATACAGCAACGTTATATCAGAGATAGATGTATTTAATATAATATTCGATAACTTCTCACATGTCCGATAATTAAATTCCATTAAATAAATTACACAATTTAATATGATTTTAATGGGAAGATACAAACGCGTTTTGTAAGCTTCAGAGCTAGCTTGAACGCGCGACACCGCGGGTGTCCGATCGATACAACTACCCTCGCGTGCGCGCAAAACATCGTAAGAATTGCGGCATTTAATCATTTGCGAGAGGGCGTGTGCGGCGAGAGAAAAAGAGGATGAGGTAGAAACATTTTTCAATATTTTAGCCGGTAAATCAATTCGCGCCGGCGATGAATCAAAACGGGCTCGTGCGCACACATAGCCAGTCCGCAATCTACGTCTATGACGACAAAAGAAAGAAGAACAAAAACAAAGCGAAACAGAAAGCAAATTCGAGGAGAGAGGAGTCTCGCGTGCTCGTGCCTCTAGATTTCCATAGGTCCTCTTCTGTTTTTCACGTCGCGCTATTTTCGGACATTCGAACCAAGTGAGACGAGAACAGACGAGTCGCTATTAATCTCGTGATGTCATGCGCAGGATTAATTCGAAGCCGTCGACAAAAGTATGACGAATTATTTATTCGCCCGATCTTGTCGCGGCAAGATGGAGAGAGAGAGACATATATACGTATTAAATGTTAATTTTATCTACTCATATTTGGCAGCGTGTATCGTATGAATTTAAGTCTATTAAATTTTAAGCAGTCCCCCATCGCAGTTCTATGTGCGACGTATAGTTCGTTTTTAGCGATTAGGGACAGCGAGAGGTGAACAAACCTTGGTTTCCTTCCATCGCAAAATGTAATGCGAGTGCACGCGTCTTGCCGAGAACAGAAGAAGCGACGTGAAAGAGAAGAATCGCGCGCGCATTAATCGTAAATTCATAAAAAGAGAGGAGAGTCAACGAGAGAGCCTCGGTTGAAATACTGGTGCAATGACTCGACGAGGACGCGCCAGGCATGGCGTTTATAGGACGAAAAGTAGATAGGACTCGCGCAATTAGAACTTTCCCGTACAGTCATCGTTCTTTCTGTCATCGTTATCCGTCTTGTCCCCCCCCCCCCCTTCCGCTTTTTTTTTTGGCTAA
>NW_021853432.1:82275-103956 GCF_003651465.1 Formica exsecta
TCCCCCCCCCCCCTTCAGCTTGTTATTGTGGCTCACCGCTCCTGACCTGAGCGAAAAAAGAATAGAAGGAACACGAGAAACGAGAAAGGGCCGTGCGCCTCTCTCTCCCCTCCGGAATCTCGTCGCAGCATCGATCCTGCGGTCCCTGAAAGGAGACGGCCATGAACCTCACAAAGAGACACACAGTCGCCTCCACCTCCTCCTCTGCCTCCGGTGCATCATTCTGCCGCCTTCTCCGACTCGTAATGTCTTTTTACCCTATCAATTCTATCTCTTTTTCTCGTCCTACCGTCCCTCTCGATCGTGATCGACGATTTCGAGCTAGTGGCCTCCTCGCGAGCCTTCAAGAGAGACATGTACATTTAAAGCTCTCATCGTACGTCATTTTTACGAGTTTTGCACGAACAACCGAGTTTTTTCGATATACCGCGTGTAAAAACATGTTTACTTTCGAATTGACGTAAATGCATCGCGTTAAATCGATCGCCCAGGAATGCGCTGCGTCCGTAAATTCCATCGATCAAGCTAAAAACGATGACAATTATACCGTGACGTATCCGAGGCGAGATACTCGATATTTCGAAGAAATTTATCCTTGAAACTATACGACATGCACGCATAATGTCACTTTCGAGCAATTTAAATCATTGGCCATTTTGTTTCGAAGTGCGTTTTTCTCGGTAAATTGCAGTAAAAAGTAAAAGAAAGCGAGAAGAGAGAGAGAGAGAGAGAGAAAGAGAAAAAGAGGAAGAAGGACTGAGTGATCACATGGCTTGCGTAAGAAGGAGAGCAGCTCTTGGGGATCGGGGTCCGATGCTGCGAGCCAGGTGCATTGACTTCGTTCCACGGCAAAACCGGATGTCTGAGCCGACTACCTGCCCTATCTCGCTGCGCTTTTCTTCGGATTCGGCTTACAGACCGCGCATGGTGGGCGCTTTGTTGTGGTTATTTGTTTCCTGACACAAAGCAATCATGCTTATTGCATTCGTGCTCTCGCATCTAATGAAAGTATAAGATATCGACAGACCGTCCAATATTTTCCAGAATATCTTCCGAGCATGTTATATATATAAATTAAATTTTTTTTTTTTAATTTTTTTAAATAATTTATAATACAAAATTGAACATATGAAATGAAACATTTTGATTTGAATAATAATATACTTGAGCGTGTAACAAGCATTTTAGAAATTCAGAATATTTTCAGATTTTTCTCTTAAAAACGGTGATAAAATATTTGTCTTGGCAATAAATACGTCAGATTACACGGTACGAGTGAAGCCAGAATTTTCACCGGCGTAATTTTTTCTCTCCTCAAACCACTCCATCGCAAAGTTGCTCCAATCGCGGTAAACGTGTTTGCGAGAAAAATACGCGACACGGCTTCGCTTATCGACGGTGCTCGCTCTGCGGCCGCCCTTCGTGTGCAGTATAAAGATACTTATCGCACGAGCTCCGAGACGGGCATAAATACTAACGCCGAAAGTCGTGAGCCTAACGAATAACGCGCGTTGTGTGTTGTGTCCCGCCGCTCATGTTCTTTGTTGTGCCCGGACCACGAAAGTGCAATGACCGACCCTGAACCAGAGTCATCGACAAAACAGGCAAGCGATTCGTTATTGTCTCGTTCTCGGCTTAACTCTGCTATATCTCGTTTAAAGTACATTACGGACGATACGTGAGCGAAGAAAATGTCTTTCTTCGGGATGATTCAGGGTATAAAGTGGCCTATGCAAAGACTCGATCAACATACACTTTGGTGGAATTGCTTCGACATTTTCAAGATCACTTTTATTATTTTAATTTAATATTAACTGAGAACTCTCTTTTAAATTTCTAAAATAATTCCATGCAAAATTGTACTAATCAGATGCGATCGTTAGATATTCCCTTGTAAACCGATAATCCAAACCGATACTTTTCGTATAAGTAGTTTTTCATACATCTTCAATTTTCGCAAATACTAATAATAATGATAATTGTATAGATTATTTTTTATGCGTGCGTGGATCATCCTTTACATAAAATTATTTTTACAAATAATATTTAGCCATCTTCATGTAAGCGATAATGTGATTCAGCATCATGTTTTATTTTATTTAATCATAAATGAAGTCTGAAATCTTTATTTTTCCGGAAAAAAATTGTCCGTGATCTCTAGAATATTCGCAAAAAAATAAATACCTAAAAGTTATAACTCAAATCCGAAGAAGACAGATCAGCTTTCAACGAATATATACTTTCGCTGTAGAAAAAGAGAACAAGAAGACGGACGCGAGAAGAATCTCGCGAATAGAGAGAATCTTGCGATTGTTATTAACAGAAAAGAAAGAGAAAATTGCATATGAAGCAACATCACCTTAAATTAAGACATGCGTGAGAAAGCAATCGTTGTTCCTACATAATTTGCATCGATTAGTATCTGTCGTTCGAGAAAACCAGAACGACATAATATGAGGAAATACAATCTAATACTAGATGTTCACCTTGTTTCTTCGCCTTATGAAAATGCACGAATCAAATAAGCATCGTAATAAATATATGATAATATCGTGTTTGATGAATTTTAATTACATACGAGATATAATAACCAACGTTAGCACGCGTGCAGTTACAAGACGTGACTCTATTACAAGAAATTATGTCATTAATTCTTCAAGAGTGTTGCAGGTGCAATTATAACATATCCATATTGAAATAATCGAAAAAAAAACGTATGCGCAGTTGTAACGAATTCATTCTCTCGTCGAGAAGGAAACACGAATCCGAAGGAGAGAGCCGCGAGTGCAACGAGAGGCGAGCAAACCCTTACGTTCGCTCTATATCCATATTGAAATAATCGAAAAAAAAAACGTATGCGCAGTTGTAACGAATTCATTCTCTCGTCGAGAAGGAAACACGAATCCGAAGGAGAGAGCCGCGAGTGCAACGAGAGGCGAGCAAACCCTTACGTTCGCTCTAACGACCCTCAAAGTCCGATCCGCGGTCGTAATAAACACAAAGACCAAGTCCGATCGTGCTGGTGCCCTTTCACCGACGGCTGTATCGTCATGCGACTCCGGTAATTAAATGCGAGCGATGCCAAACGCCGGGAGTGCGCGTCCGCCACTGTGTGCGGACCCTCGGTCTGCCCTTTCAAGGCGACAGGGGCTATTTGTTCGCGGTAGGACGTAACACGTACCATGCGGAGTGCGGGCGATGTTTCATCGGCGTGGTGAAGTGAGAATTCGAAGACGAAGTTTGCCGGCGAATCGAATTTGCGGCCGTCGTTAGCGCCCGTTTCGTCCTGTACCCGATCGTTTGAGCTTGAAGGCTATACCGACGTATTACTCTTCGCTTCTTTCAATTCCCTCGTGCAATTTAAGGTTAATTTTAATTTAAAAAAAAAAATGCCGAGGTAATTTCTTTTTCATCGAAAGCGAAAAAGATTCGCTTTTTTAACTGCACTCAACAATGCAAATGGATAATAAAATCTTATTGCTCGTAAAATTTCAAGTAGGTATCTTAATTAAGATCTTTAAAGAGAAGTTAGGAGGTTAATTTGCGGCTTAAACGTTAAAATATTCAAGAATAAAAATTATAAAGTAGCGAAGAGAGGGATGGTATTGGCGATCAAATTTTTGTTAAGAAAAAAATCTCTTCAAAAATTTCCAAGAATACATAAATAAAATCGAGTATGTCGCGAAATACCTATACAGCAATTATCTAAGCAAACTGGCCTAATTCACATGACTCTTTACGCACATTCATA
This sequence comes from Formica exsecta, assembly GCF_003651465.1. Classification (NCBI taxonomy): domain Eukaryota; kingdom Metazoa; phylum Arthropoda; class Insecta; order Hymenoptera; family Formicidae; genus Formica; species Formica exsecta. The sequence goes on from NW_021853432.1 coordinate 86,027, forward strand.
TTATGTGTACGCCTATTATACATATATAACTTTGACGAATCTTAACGCTCAAGAAAAAAGTTTCCGGTTGGGAAACGCGTCATCTGCTGTATTCGCGATTTGAATCGTGCATTTCAACGAAAGTACGACAAAAGTACTCTCGGATCCTTCTCTACACGGCCATTTTAACCGACTTTCCCGAGACTTTCGGACGACATGAGGAAATCGTGCCGCGAGGCGAATACGCGGGAACTTCTTCTCTCTCTCTCTCTCTCTCTTTCTGTTTCTTGTCGCGACTGAAATTTCCTTGCGAACGACGACAGAGCTCGCCGGTAAGCTCTGTGTAACAATAGCTATTAAGTAGTTTGTTTGCATCGAGGAATTCGCTTCGAGCGCTTCATTCTCATCCGACCTGACGAGCCCTTAAGGATTTCTAAGGATGACGATCTCCGCGTAGCAGGCGGTAATTCTGCTCCTCTGCATTTACATTTCTGTGTAGCGATATTCCAATTTCTCATTTTCTCGAAGTGATTATCTTGCTAAAACTCCGTTTCGTAATCAAATGAGAGAATATAAAAAAAAAAAACCGAAAACCGTTAGATCGTCGCCTCCCACGTTCTATAATTAAATATAAGTCTATAGAAAAAACGTGCGTCTGATAAACGTTAAAATACTTACGACACCTAGTGTATGTACGACCTTGCATCGCGACCTGCATCCCCGCGATATTTGCAACAGATGCGCCAGGTACTTGCGATACTCCGATCCAAATTTAATTTCGATATTCTTGTGAATCGTTCGATCGTTATGCGTCTGATATGTGAATGATCGATTGATCCATTAGCGCGGCTATCTACAACGCGTTGCCGCGTAACGAGGAATAATTTATTTCAATTTCCTACACGTCAATATCTCTCGATACGCGTATGCCGAACGCATTTGCGATGTGCCAACGAAGCCGCTGACCCGGGAAAAGGAAAAATCGATACGCGCCGCTAGAGGGGGAAACGGCAGGATTGCGATAATAACAAAAACGTAATTTTCAGGAAATTGAATGTCCGAAAATTTATTAATTTTAACGCTATTGCCGAGTTATCATTTATAAAACATTTGCTATTAGAACGAATCGCATTCTGGAATAAAAAAATCTAATCGTGCAGCAAGCAATAAGTGTCGTATATATATATATATATATATATATATATATATATATAATTATCTTGTGTTAACTTTGGTGCTTGATGATTGAAAAATTGTCACGGTATTACCGAAATAAACCTTGCCTATGTTACGACGATAAATGGAACAAATCTTGGCAAAGAACGATCGTCTAGACGGCGCGCGATATCTCAAGAACACACACTTAACGCAATTCAAGAACATGCAACACGAACGAGAATGCGCGCATCTGTTGCCGGAACAGTAATTGCGGTCGCGAGCTGGATAAATACGGGGATGTGATGTACGCACGTGTGCGGCAAACTGCACACTCTCGTCTCGGTGTATACAGCCCCAAGTAATAATAATACGCCAGAGGGATGCGCGACATATGATATAAAAGGATCCGAATATTTCTCAAACACTCAAATTATACGTCGCGACAGATTGTTAAATTCTACTTTAATTAATAAAATTTGTATTAGGATTCTAACTTATACTCATTCTTTGCCATTTGCTCTTGTGTGTTCAAGTCTATAAATAAAATCCATTACATGATATAACTCAACTGCAAATAATTAATCGCACGTTCTTCCACTATTATCAATCTCTCGTGTTAATGATCATATATTTTTTCTTCTTCTTTTACTATATATGTATATACGAAAACGCTGTTTCGTTTAAATCAATCAATTTATACTGTTACTACTGTATATATATATAACAACGAAAAAAATCGATCTTAATATAAAGTTGAGCAAATATATATATTAAAGATATTACTCTGCCCGTTTCTTTGTAGATTCGGATCCGACTCAAGGAGGTATCGTTGCAATTCACATGGGTTAATATTGGAGTTACGCGCCCCTGGTCTAAGCGTACGTTATACGAGAAAGACCCTCACCCTCGAGCCCCGGCAGTAATTACGTAGGGGAGACGCGCTCCATTGTTCTATGTTAGTTCTGTAACAGGTAATGGGTACTTATATGCCGGTAGCTTTCGCGAGAAAACGCGCATAGACTTTATATCGTTGCGAGAATTCTTTAAGCGGTCTCTATATACATACCGATCGATATTATTGCACGGCAATTCTGTCAGACGCCGATATATCAGCAATAATACTCTCCTCTGCGATACATCTCCCGTGAGATACGACGATATATCGATTACTCAAGAGAGTTTCCAGATAAGCAAATTAAGATAATTTGGTAATATTTCGCAACGTGATTTGTCCTTATTCGCGTATGCGGAATCGAATGTAACGGACCAGATCAGAAAAAATAAAATCACGCTCTCAAAACGCTATTTAATTACGCTCGCTGTCATGATGAACCATCGTGTAAAATAAAGGCAAACATAATCGTCCGATGCGGACAGATCCTGAGCTTGCTCTCGCGTGAACGAAACTTAACAACGTGTATATGTATATTTAGTAAGACCGAGAAGTACGTGCGTTCAGGTCCCATATACACGGCTGCGTTCCGACGTGCAATCTCGTTATGCGAATCGCTCGATGACTTCAATGCTAATGCTTGCGCACACAAACGAACGCTGATTCGCTCATCGATCACTGTCAAGCAGAGTCCTTCGAACGGGATACGCATGTACGCGCGTGATTTATATTATACATAACTGTGCGCATGTATACGTCGCTCTTAGCGTTAAAAAGCACTCGGCAATTCATTCGGCGGAATCAATCTCGAGCATCACACAACATCAACATGCGTTCGGATGCAAGAAATATGCTCGCTCCTCCCAAACCTGGTATATCGTGTAATATTGCACGGTTACACGGTGTAACGCCATCAAATTTGCAATCTCATAATGGGATAAGTTTATTTTAGTGACAATGTTTCCATCATCGGCTACCGAATTCCGTGTAGCAACGCAGTTTCACAAAGTTGTTACATAATGCTTGCTCTAATCTGTTAATAAGATTCTAGAATTAATAAGTAATACCGCGTTTTTCTCATATTATGTTTCTTATATTTAACAAAGCAAAAATGTTTCTTTTTTTATATTATCTATTTTAAATTGTGATTAAATTTCTTATAGCAATAAAATTGATTAGAATAACTGCCAATATTTCACAGTCTGTAAAAATTCGAAAAAATATAATTATATACGTGAACGTACATTTGATATGGAACGTCATATAACTCATCGCAAAAATATTCTTCGCAGAACGTATTGTCAATTGACACGACTCAAGCGCGAAATATTGTGAACGAAAAAAGAAAATAAGGGAGCAAGAACGTTGAACAGGATGACGGATAGAATATAACGCCCGCATGTGAAAACCGTCCTACATAGAGACGGAACTTATATGCTACATGTATCTAGAAACGTGTGTGTGTGGGGGGGCGTACATCTCTCGCAGCTCTCTGGAAATGCGCCTCCAACCATTCAATCTAACGAAAATTTATGCTCTGCACCGAAATTCCGAAAGGAAAGCCCGAGGATTATGCACGTTAATTTGTTAAATTGTTGATGAAGTGAGATTAACGATAACACCCAATAACTGTCAATATTTCACAGTCTGTAAAAATTCGAAAAAATATAATTATATACGTGAACGTACACTTGATATATGTAACGTCATATAACTCATCGTAAAAATATTCTTCGCAGAACGTATTGTCAATTGACACGACTCAAGCGCGAAATATTGTGAACGAAAAAAGAAAATAAGGGAGCAAGAACGTTGAACAGGATGACGGATAGAATATAACGCCCGCATGTGAAAACCGTCCTACATAGAGACGGAACTTATATGCTACATGTATCTAGAAACGTGTGTGTGTGGGGGGGCGTACATCTCTCGCAGCTCTCTGGAAATGCGCCTCCAACCATTCAATCTAACGAAAATTTATGCTCTGCACCGAAATTCCGAAAGGAAAGCCCGAGGATTATGCACGTTAATTTGTTAAATTGTTGATGAAGTGAGATTAACGATAACACCCAAGCAAATATCTTATTTGCAAGATATTTATCCTCCCTTGACACACAATAGTGAAAAAAGAAATACATCCAGTGTACGCATCGAGTTACGAATTCATTTCCACAAATGTCGGTAGAAATAATAGCGTAAGTAGAAACGCAAATGATTTTATAATTTACAGCGTTCATTAGAGAGGAAGAGTAATTAAATAACACTGTACAAAATAAACACAACATGCATAAATATAAACATACGTATATTTATGTACATATTTATATATACGAAAAAAAATATTAATTTAGCCTTTCTAATTTTTGCGAAAAGTTTTTTATCTGTAGAACAAACGTCGCATTCTCCTCCTATGAACGGTCTCCGCTTTTAAAGGCGAATGTAACGGAAGTTTCATAAAAGTTTTCAATATCGCGCGTTCTGTCTTTATTAAACTTTCCAGAAATCCTGTTTAATTCTTAATGAAGCTACGACCATAATTTCCCACTGAATACCGACAGGAGTAACAACACCCGTTGTAAGAAAAGTTTTAGTCGTCAACGTTGAAACGTTTTTGCAAAATACGCGCTCCAGAGCTATATCACTTTTATGAAAGAAGTTTTATACCGAAAAAAAAAGAAATAAACACGCGAAGCAGTCTGTTGAAATTGCTCATGCCTTCCATCGTTTGACAATTTTAGTGCCCGGAGAAATGTAGAAAAGAGCAACGGAGATTTGCATTTATCCTCGAAGGGAACGAACAACGAGCGCGGGACGCTCGTGTGACAAAGTTAAAATTGCATTAATGCATTCGGTGCGCAAACAAACTGTGAAAACTGTTTGCAAACTGTGCAAGTAATTTGCATGATTGTATATCCGCAAATAATTTTACTTTTTACGAAAAGTCGATATATACGTCGCCGTTGAAAAAAAGATTTTTATCGAGTCGAAATATTTCTTTTTTTCTGCAGCTATCTTGCATACCGAGCGTTTCGCTTTCTCACGCATGTGCGGCAAAGAAGGTATCGTTCATAATGCACTTATTTTATGCAGAATTTTTAAATTTAAGAATTCACGAATATATTGTATACAAACTACTTCAAGCGAGCTTATATATTACAATAAAAATAATTAATTGGTGCTTTTATAAAATCGCTATAAATTCCATAGTATATAATTATGAAATTAATCAAAATCATTTCTTACAACTATCACGGCACGACAATTTTTGTCATTTTTCCGCGAGGAACAATCTAACAACATCTAGAAAGCATCGGTCACAATGAAGAATAAAGATTTCAAGAACTACCACAACAAATATGAAATATCGTACACACATGTATTTATTAGTTTGAATAAGTAGACTTTTTTATCAAACCGCGACAATGACGCACTAATGTAGTACAAATCTGCTCTGAATCACTCATACTAGTTCAGTGACTCTAATCTTGTCTATTTTATCGCGGTCGATCCCTTACCTACTTGTGATGCATTTGCGCAAGTTGGATTCGCGTTAACTCCTTCCATCATACGGTATAATGTACTTGACTAAAATTGTACGATATAATATACTTAATACAAAATTGTGATCAAATTTTCAATCCTATTTCTTTCTTCACTTATATTTCAATATTATATTATTTCTCAAAATGGGAAAAACCGAAAGAGTTTTGAGTTAAAAATGAGAAGGAGATAGAGAGAGAGAAGAAGAAGAAAATACAACTCTCTCTTTTGCTTTTATATCACCATGATTCAGCTATGATAATCACCGACAGCGAACTGTAAACTCAGCCTTAAGCTTTATCCTGAATTAGTCTAATTGAAATTCAAACGACGGTATTACAGGCGTGACCAATATCTCAAACTGCGATTTAACTAAGATTTACGTTAACGGTGTACTGGCTGATGCTACTAAAATTTGCAACTGACCGATAACACGTCTACTACTTCCATACCACAACTTCGTGCTTTAAACCTTTTTCACGCAAAGGGTGTATAACAGTTATCCTACAGCAATAATTTCTTTATATGTGTATATTGTAGATATTGTAGTATATTATATTATTACCGGTTATATAGATGCATTCACAATATATATATTGTGAATGCATCTATATAACCGGTAATAATAAATCGCGCAAAGAGAAATATGAACCTATGCTTTTCTCAAGTACGCGCAGAAGCCGTGCCACCGCTTTCCATATTACGTGCGATACGTACTACCATACGAGAAAGTGGATTCGAACTTTCATCGCGGACGCATCGATTTTATTACATTAATTCATCCGTAAATAAACTTGAGAAATATTTAAAAAAACGCGAATACACAATTAAGTAAAAACAGTGCAATAATGATGATGCAACAAATATGTAAATCTTCGCAAAGTTGTGTATCTCGAGAAACTAAAAAATCTCTTTAGGTATATATATCGTCGAGACAAAACTCGATACTTAAATCCGATTCTAAGCTCATTCATGAGGGCATCTTCCAAAAGTACTCGCATTCGTCAGGATTATATCTCTTAATGCAGAACGCAACGTGCACGAAATCTCGAAGCAGAAACCGAGTGACTGCGCGCTTGATCGAGAGCGAGTAATAACTTTCGTTTACTCTCTCCCCCCCTCTCTCTCTCTCTCATACTCTTTCTCGTTTCAGTTTGGTCTTATTCTCGGCCTTGATCGTTCCAGCATGGAGCAAGGACCGAGAAGAAAAATAAAACAGGAGCCAATCGCGGCTACGAGGATAGAAAACGAAATGAAATCAGTGAGTATACGTGAAGATATCGAAAATGAAAGGTAACTACATCGTAACTATATGTTTTAGATATTTTTCACTTGTCCGTCTAAGCAGAAAACATATATACTTATATATGGTCCGTCCCAAAAATTTCCGAACTTTTATTGAAACTCATTATGTAATGTAATAATAATAATAATAATAATCATAAATTTTTATTTATTATTATTCGAAATACATTCCTTCCGAAGAGATACAGACCTTAGAACGGTCATAAAGCGATTCAACATGATTTCGGACAACCAGAAGGCTTCGACCGATTTTATTGCAACTATCTCGAATGAGAACTATCAGCGGTGTTTTTAAAAGCTTTATGATCGTTGTAAGGACTGTATCTTTTCGGAAGTAATGTATTATTTCGAATAATAATAAATAAAAATTTATGATTATTGCATTACATAGTGAGTTTTAATAAAAGTTCGAAAACTTTTGGGACAGACCGATTGCAACCACATATATGACTATCTTGACTAATAATCTTAATCCGAAAGTATTTTGGGGAAATAAAGTTATTTCAAAAATATAAATCTTACATATTGCTCATCCGACTCTATATAGTAATCATCATTTTAAACTTATTCTAAATATTGTCGGTTAAGATAACTGTTCTATAATTTCTTTAATTACATTAAATTTTCAAAATTTGCGAACGTTGCAAACGATTTATGTACATATATTTATATATCAGTGCATTCAAATTGAAAATAATAATATAAATATTGAAAATATAAATATAAGAGACAAAAAGATATATATATATACAGATGAAAAAAATAGTTTTTTTTTCATTGACCATTTAAGTGGCATTTGTTTCATATTTGAAAACATTACTTTCGATGATTTTAATTTTTAACGTATCTCTATTTGATATTTTTATTGCATTATTGCTACATTTGTTAATAAAAAATTGTATAAATCGATCTTTAAAATATATAATAAAATATATATATTAATTTTACTGTGGACATACATATATATTGACATTAAATATAGATTCAATCATTGTAACCTTTATAAAATTAATTTAAATCAAGTCAGCATGAAAAAAAAAAAACCTAGAAATTGACATACCAAAGGCGGAAAATAATTGGACAGTTAAACGGTCAATTACGAGAAAAAGATAAAAGGCGACTCACCTTCGTAGAACTTCTTGGAAAGCCCGAACGTCGCCGTCGGCCGTCTCCATCCTCGCCAATTGTTACAAAGGGATTCGGGCTCGCTGCTGAAACTGCACAGGGAGTCCTCCTCGAAGCGGTCCGAGTCGTCGAAGGAGAAACGATCATTTTCTTCCCACTCGATTAAATGCCCACCGGCCGGTCCGGCGGCCTCGTCCGCGACGATTCCGGGTTCGGCGGCGGCACCGGCCGTCCCCGCGTTCCTCGACGCCGCGCCACCGCCGGCGGCACCGCCGTTGTTACCACCACTACCCCCGGTTCTACCGCCGCCGGTTCGTCCGCCGCCGCCTCCGCCGCCGCCGCCGCTGCCGGAAGACCGAGCCAGGTTGCCCGCCAGTTTTAATTGCCGTGCGAATCAGCACACGCGATCACCACCACGAGCGCTTCCTCGACGGTCACCTGCCACGACGGTCTCCGCCACGACGAGTCTCGCTTGTGTGGTCACCTAGCGAGATAGACTCCACCACCACCGTGCTCCGGGGAAGGCTGTGCACCCGAAAAACGGCTACATTTCGATATACCATCATCGCTCTTTTACCTCGTCTCCTCACCACAATTTCAACGCGACGATGCCAGAAGGTCATTCGCGAGAAAACATTCTTCGACGTTCCTTTCGAATACGAGTCGATAACCACCACGCGCGGATGTTTATGAAATGACCTTATTTGTACTACATATGCACGGCTAATATTTTTCCGAAACGATTTCTTCCACGAGGGAGATATATGTAACATCGATTATAATGATGATGTTTCTCGATACAACGAAAAATTAGTTTTAAAAATGTTGTTTCGATATCATTTGAAAAACAATTGCGAATGTTGGTTATTTTTCATAAATCGCGAACGTAATCGGGATGGAAAAGCGTAAGAGAAGAGTCGATTATAAAATACATATCTCCCGTGATACAATATATTAATCGGATGGTCGATCGGCTTTATTTAATATGTGTGAATTAAAAAAAAAAATAGAATAAAAATTAATTGTAAAATATAAAATAAAATCTATATTCCCGACAAAGATAAAAACCAATAATTTATGATATTAATTTCAAAGTTTGAGTACTTATGAAACGGTTTCCCGGAGCGACGAAATGTCTAAAGATACCGAAACACAAAGGCTAACGATACCGCGATGATCATACGTTATATCTCACGATTTCAAGTATAGTTGAAAAATAAGGTCACGGAAATCAACAAGTTTTTCGCGAAACCTTCGGCTTCGCTCGCGATCGCTATCGCTATCGTCGCGAGTGTGCGCGCGCACACACGGGACACACGCACGTCGTAGGAACCGTTTCGCGGAGCGCATCTCGCCGCGCGTCTCGAGCAAAAGCAAAGCGGGAACAGCTGATTCACGTTACCTCATAGATACGTATTGATTTTTCACCCATGGAACCCGCGAGCCCCTCGTTAACCGCGAGTACTACTCGTCGCCGATTCGTGCGAGTCGCAAGGAACGCGAGACGAGAACGACACGCGACACCGAACATGTCAAGAGGCGAATCGTTGGACTAGATTAAGACGACACAACATGTATAATTCGAAACAAGAGAAAGAAAGAGAGAGAGAGAGAGAGAGACAGACAGACAGACAGACGCGATATATCGATGACGCGACGAAGCGATGAACCGCAAGGACTTTGGCAGGTCGACAGACCCGCGCCAAGAACGTGCAACGACCCCAACATCGTGCAACCCCTCCGTCTCCCTCCCCCTCTTACCACCTTCTCTCTCTTTCTTACGCCTACCATCCCGCGAGAAGCTCACGCGCGGCTCTCCCTATACAAATATATTTATAGAAACGCGCGGACGCACACGCGCGCTCTTTTGTACACACAAACATACATATACACTTACACACACACACACACACACACACATACACGCATCGGGAGCGCGCTCGCGCGCGACTCCAACCCTTTTCGCTTACCTCTACCCCCGGGTGCGAATGCGTCCGAATGTCCGTCACCAGGCGGTGCACCGCCTCACACCCCGCTTCTTATCAGGACCGCGACTACGAACGTCATCGAGCAAACTATACGTAATCGCTGTTGTGGAGCGAGCGACGAAACACAAACATATACACACACGGCGACGGCGCGTTCGAGTAGGTAGGTAGGACAGCTGAGGAGCCGTCAAGTGCCCCATCGATGGTTTCTCTCTCTCTGTTACATTCGAGGCATCGCCGCGCGCGCACTCGCGCGTGCCGTGATCCGCGCGCTTCGTCGACCCGATCGCGGAACTCGCGTCAACGTCACCGCACGTCAGGGCTTCGCGGCGTCGGTTTCGCCCAACGTTTCGCGCACCGTTACCCGCGATTCTACCAGCCAGAGAGTAACGAAAACTCCTGTGCTAGCCTACCCCATCGACGACAACAACAAATATGGCGAGAGCGTATACCACCTCCCGCACGTTCGCTGCTGCGACTGCCGACTGAGCGGCAGATGGCGCTGTCCGCTTCCCCCTTTCCCCCCTCTCCCTCACTCCCGTTCATCGCGGTCGCTCCTCGGCCGTTCTCGGTTATCTTCGCGGACGACAAATTCCCGCGTTCCACCTCGCTTTCTCTGTCCGCGGTTAACCTTTTGAATATTCCCTCGACCTAAAAAAAATAATAAATCGTTACATTTTTCAACTTTGAAAAGAAACCAGATAAGAAATGGATCCCTTTTATCTCCCTTTACGTTCAAGCAAGGAGAGCATTGCTCTCTAAACAATAACGTGGAATTTTCGAATTTCTTGAATTGATTATTTATATGTATAAGAGAAAGAGATGTATTATTAATCAGCGTTGTGATTAAGTAACGTTATTGTGACTGCAATTACCTTATTTCCAATATAACAGTTCACGATTCTTTCTTTTTTTTTTTTTTTAAAGACTGCAATTATTTCTGTCGGAAATATAATTATTATACTTACTTTATCAATTAGCGAATGGAGATGCTCGATACATATCAGAGGGGCGCCACTAACTTGATTGCAATCAAGAAAACTTTCCAGTAAAAAAAACACAGCTACATATAATGTCACGCGATTGGCTATCGAATAGAGAATTTTTAAAGTCCCGCAAAATTTTTCTATTTGATAGCCAATCATGTGACAATGTGTTTCTTACTGAAAGCTCCCTAAATCGCAAATAGAAATTTCTGCTTTTGACAACCGTCGCATTTCGCGCCATTCCGAACTGTTATCTGAAAAGGTAAAGGTTAATAAAAATCGTTAGAGTACTAATTAATTTTTAAGTGTCATTTCATATAACGAGTATAAAAGATGGCAGAATCTTCCAGTACGCATGTAGATCCGGAAGATACCATGAACATTTTAGTAGCTACTGATATTCACCTTGGTTTCGATCACAGTAAAAAGAGAGGTTTGTTTTTACGACGTATATTTTCAGCATCAAGATAATATTACAATTAAAGAAACTTGATAAAGAGTGAATTTGTAATTAATATTACATTATTAATCTGCTTTTTAAAAGGAGGACACTCCGACGACAGTTTCATAACGTTCGAAGAAATATTGAAATATGGCAAAGATAACGAAGTGGATTTTATTTTGTTGGGCGGAGATCTATTTCATGATACTAAACCAACGCAAACTACGTTACTTAAGTGTGTAGAGTTGCTAAGGAAATATTGTTTAGGTACTAGGTTAGTAGTATTTGAAATGAGTTATAATGACAAAGAATTAAAAATGTATTACAAAATGATGTTACGTATACGTATATCATATTTTATACAGAGAATGCAACCTAGAATTTTTGAGTGATTCAGAATTGGTATTTCGACACTGCGCGCAAAAACATGTAAACTATGAAGATCCCAATTTAAATGTCTCAATGCCAGTATTTACTATCCATGGAAATCATGATGATCCAAGTATATAGCTTGTGTTTAATTTCTATTTACACATATATTATATCTTTAAGATGAATATTTATATGTGATGTATTTTGCAATCTATTAGGTTTTGGTACTGTTGGTTCAATGGATATATTATCAGCAACTGGACTTGTGAATTACTTTGGGAAATGGACAGATCTTACTCGTGTAGTTATACCCCCATTAATTCTAAAGAAACATAATACACATGTTGCACTTTATGGTTTGAGTTATATTAATGATCAGAGATTATCTAGATTATATAGAGATGAGAAGGTATGTTTACTTCAAATATATATTGTATCTCTTTATCCAATTATATCATCTAATATTGATGATAATTTTATATGAAAACAGGTGGAATTGTTACGTGCCAAAGACATAGAAACATTTAACATATTTGTTTTACATCAGAATCGTGTCAAACATAGTGATTACGCTTATATACCAGAGAATAAATTACATAAGTTTCTCAATTTAGTTATTTGGGGTCATGAACATGAATGTCGTATTGACCCTGAAGCAAGCGAAGGTGGATACTATATTTCCCAACCAGGTGAAATTGTATATTTTTCTTTCTCATATTTGTGTAATGTAATATTTCAGAAATTATATAAAACATTGTAAATTAATTTTTGAACTTTTAGGAAGCTCTGTTGCCACCTCTTTGTGTGAAGGTGAATCAAAACCTAAGCATGTGGGTCTTTTGAAAGTAAATAAGACTCAGTTCAAAATGAGAAGTTTAAAATTAAAAAGTGTTCGACCATATATCTTTGATAACATGATTCTTAGTGATCATGACATAAAAGCACAGGATTGTATTTCATTAGCTGACTCTATAAGTCATTATGTAGATCAATATATCGAAAACGAGCTTATACCTAAAGTTGCTGAACAACTCACAGGTAATCATTTTGTTGAATATCGTATATATTTTTACTACTTAATATTAAAAATGTGATCTTCTAGGATATCCTAATCAACCGAGTCAACCTTTAATTCGATTAAGAATATTTTACAATAATGACAATGAACAATTTGATACATTAAGGTTTGAGAATATTATATTAACTCTATTGTATTATTATATCTTTCTGCTTTATGTGCATCTTCAAAGAAAAAAATGTATACTTTTTTAGTTTGGCACAAAAATACTGTGATGAAGTTGCCAATCCAATGGAGATGATTATATTTCGTAAAATAAAAAGTGGAGAAAAAGTAAAACGTATCTTTAATGATGAAAATGATGATTTGGATGATATTACAGAATTATTCCAAACAGATGTAAAAAAATGCTTTTAGTTTATATATTGAACAGATCTTGTTTTATATTTTGATATTGATTAGATTTTTTTTTTTTTGTAGATAGGACAGGATTGGAATAGTACAGTACCAGGAGGAATCAAGAAATATTTTGATATGGAAGAAAACAAAGATAAATTAACAGTATTGACTGTAACAGCATTAAATGAAGCGTTAAATCGATATGTTGAAAGAGGCGACACAGATGCTTTTAAAAATATTGTAAGGTAATTATATAGTGATAATTTATTTTCGGAATTAACTGTATTCTACCTATATCTGAATTGTGTCTTATATTTCACTTACTAGCGATCAAATGAAAAGAACTATTGAATATGTAAAAACACAAAGCAGTGAGAAACCGGAAGATATCCGTAAAGAAATTATAAATTTCCGCGATAAAAGGCTTTCAGAAGAACAACAGGAGCGGAGTAATGTAATAACATAGAAATAATTATTTGCATTGTATAACATACATGTTTTTACTTACTAAATCTTTTTTATAGGTTCTAAGGGCATTAAACAATCCAACACAATCAAGTGTTAGAAATGTTAAACCGTCTCGCAATGTTGAAGTTCTAACTGATAGCGATGATAGCAATGATAGCAATGATGATTTAAATTCAACAACTAAGACTAGAGGAAGAGGTAGAGGTAGAGGTTCTAGAGGTGGCAGAGGATCCAGAGGAAATCGAGGTGGAGGAAAAGCTAACGAAAGAAACACTTCCATTGAGAAAATGCTGGTATAAATACAATAGTAATATATTATTGAACTATTTGTCTATGTCTATTTATAATGAATATAATTACATTTTATAACATTTTTAAGAGTTCCAGAAGTGCACAATCAAAACAAGCAACTCGCGGTCGCTGCATTGTTATAGATGATTCCGATTAATGATTAATTATATATGTATAAGTGAAGTTATATATATGAGAACAGTATTTTTTTCTATATATAAATATGTATGCAAAAATGATTATTATTTTATATATAAAATATAAAACCCAATAAAAATATTTTCTGCGTCTTTGACTTTTTTTAATAAAAAAAAAATGTGGAAAATTGCATATCTTGAAAATGTCTGAAGGAAAAGAAATGTTCTTGGTACGAAATTTTATGTTACAGCATAGTAAAAAAGAAAGATTGTGTTTTATTCAGAATTTCAGACTTTTATACGGTATTCATGTCAATAGAATTTATTTATTACTAGGGACTCTAACTAGTAACATCTTTCTTTCTACCAAACACTATGATTGGATATCGGATGTTTCATCAAACGTAATTAAATGCTTTATTTCGCGCATGCGCAATCCGTCTTGTCCGACAAACAATCATGCATGTTGCGCTACTGTATATACTGTGTCGTTCATGCTAGAAGCGTTCTTTTATGGTTCCTGTGTTAACCCTACTTGACAGGAAATCACAAGATCACGTAAATATAATTTGCAGATATTTAATAACAAATATTCATCTAGTAAAAATATTAAGTTGAATTCGTTAAAAAAATATTCATAAATAAGTTGCAACTTTGAAATTGATTTATATCTGGTAGAACGCTCGGATGTAGCCGGATGAATTTTCGTGACTAATAGCATACTTTCTTCTTAGCACATGATGATAAACTTACAATCTATCTCGGTTATTTATATAAATGTTCTCGTAGTAAACAAAATGAATAAATGATTAATAATTGAATACATACAATTTCTTTAGAAATGCCGCCAAAAAGAGGAAAAGTACAAAAGGAAGAGGTTCAAGTTTCTCTTGGACCGCAACTTCGTGAAGGAGAGGTAGTTTTTGGAGTGGCCCACATCTTTGCCAGCTTTAACGATACATTTGTACACGTCACCGATTTATCGGGCAGGTTCGTACTGTGTTAGATCATATTCATTATACTTTGTGGCTAGAAGTACAAATTTAGCAATTTTATAATATTGTTGTGTTTTCAATTCATACAGGGAAACAATCGCCAGAGTTACTGGTGGTATGAAGGTGAAAGCAGATCGTGATGAAGCCTCTCCCTATGCAGCTATGCTTGCAGCTCAGGTATCTTATTTGATCTAATTATTGTATTTAAATTATGTCAAGAAATTAATATTTCATATTATATTATCCACATTCAGGCAGCACCTAGATGATAAATCTTATCTAAGTAGCGTTCATGTTTGTGGAAAAGCAAATTCTTTGATAATTGAGAACATGTGTTTATGTGCACTCTTCTCTAAGAAAATAAAAGAGAACATTTATAAACATGTAATATTACATTGTATGTTTCATGTAATATTACAAGAAGAGATTTAAGAGATTTAATGTGTAGCATAATTTTAATCATGAAATAATTATTAATAAAAATTTTAAAAACATGAAACATATAATTTTATACTTTGCAGGATGTTGCAGAAAAGTGTAAATCGCTAGGTATCACAGCGCTGCACATCAAACTAAGAGCTACGGGAGGTAATAAGACAAAGACCCCTGGTCCTGGTGCACAATCTGCTTTGCGTGCTTTAGCCCGTTCGAGCATGAAAATTGGACGTATCGAAGATGTGACTCCTATTCCTTCAGATTCTACCCGTAGGAAAGGTGGTCGCCGCGGACGTAGGCTCTAAGTCATTATGGCTTTCTATATCTCTTTTATTATCTTTCAATAAATATTTAAAGAGAGAAATAGTGCATTTATGAAACATATAGCCTTTCTTTAATTCCTATATTTATATATATATATATACACACACATACATACATACATACACACGCACATATACGTATATTTTTCAAAATTTTAAAAAGTGCCTGTATATTATATATTCTTTATCATTGCACTACAATAAAAGCATAGATTCAATTATATAGATTAATATAAGAAAAGCATTCTCTTAGAATGTGATTACAGAAATTATACAAAAAATAATCTATAAAATTAATTTAACATTATTATATATAGATTTTGTATTACTAAATATATATATATATATATTAAGCTTAATACAGTAAAATAATACGATAAAGTATCAATATTTAGATATCTTTAATATTATGATAATTTGACTATTGATAAAAGTATATAAAGCATTTATATGGTGTCATGTATGACATATGTCGTATATGAAAAAATTATGCTTTGTTAACTAACTGGCCAACATTAAGATATAATTTAACCTTTACATCCACTTTTTGTGGTGACTTATGTTCCAGTGCTGCAATAGTATTCACATATCCATGTTGCATGACAAATCCGACTATAACTGGTTCGCTATTTTCATCAGTATTTTCATTAATATCGTGCGGAATTACATGTAAACGAATCACAGCTTTGTTTCCTTTTCGCCATACTACGAGTCTAAAAAGAAAAGTTATGTAAATAATAAAATTCAAATCATGTATTTAGAATAGTCCCACATTATTTTTATATTTTACATACTTTGGATCATCCTGAAAATTATGATTATCGCTGGTATCATCATATTCAGCAGCATCATCTCTTGGTGGAAGGATCAATGCACTGTGAGGCAATATTAAATCTGCATTCGGTACGATTTTTATTGGCTTAGGATCCTCTGTTACAGGCGTCTGCCGTACAGCAGATGGCAATAAATTTGGAGATTCACTTCCCTATCATTATAAAAAAATCTCTGTTTATTAAGATGTACTGTATGTCGTATGATAAAATCTTAGTTCGATATTACTTGCTGTGTGTCTTCCTGTTTAAGATCTTTCTCCTTAATAAATGACGTAGACAACGAAGTATCTAACGGCAATATAGTTATTTGAGTCTGATGCTGTGTTGGGTTGCAGAATTTTAAAAGCAATTCACTTGATTTTCCCGACCGAAGTGGTTCACAAGTAACGATCTTTACTTCTGGGATATGATAACTTAAAAAATGCAATATTTTGGTTGTTATGTATACATGGCTATATGATATAAATCAAAATTATCCCATAACTAACACTAATAATCTCTTAATATAATTCTTACAATGCCGCTAGTAAAATCTTGAACTTTATAGATTGAGGACAGAGATCTGATTTGCTGACGTTATGTTCACACACTCTGCAGCGTTGTGATCTTTTGACTAAAAATTGTCTGTGCTGAGGACGCAACTCGTTTATCTTTTCAGCTTGTACTTCTGGGTATTGTAATCTTTGTTCCAATGTTGTAACTACAAATTCATGTATATATTTAGGGCGAAATTTCTACGCATTTATGCTGTCATTTTATAAAAATTGCAAGTTTTCTTACCTTTAGTTATATCTAAAGGTTCTGTAAATATATCCCCTGGTAATTCTTCTATTTCCTCAGTTGCAACAGATGGTACTGGTTGAGCAGTCGATTGAGATTGCATTGGTGGTTTTAAGGGACGCCCAATACGTTTACGAAGTAATGCGGATGTAAAACTGTACATTGTCTGCTATTGACAAGCAATAGTTAGAAAAATATCTTTGAACAAATGTATAATTAGCTTTTGTCAAACTCACAGCTGGCATAAAAGAACGTTTTGGATGAAATTTCTTCCTTTCGCATTGTTGTTTCTCTATAGAAGCTAATATCTTATGATAATCAATTAGAGCATTAATGCGTGTTGTATGTGGATTTTCCTGCTCAGGCCATCCTCCAGTTGCTATAAGTAGAAATTAGAAACATTTCAAATAACTTATTCAAGATATATCACAAAACTCTGTAAATTATATAATTTTTAAATTATA
>NW_021853432.1:103980-139338 GCF_003651465.1 Formica exsecta
TATAATATTACATTAAATTCTTCTTACCCACAGATTGATCAGGTATCCCTGCATCTCGAGAACTCCATCGACACAATGAACAAAATAAATAATATACTTTTTTAGGAGTAGCTTTAACATCCTTATTTTCTTCTCCTTCTGTTGCTGTTGCTTTTACAGTTGCAGCTAATCCTGCTCTTGTAGATAATGTTTGAAAGCAACAAGGACAATCGAAGCAATTAGAACATCTGTCAACATATTATTATTATCATAATACCCTTTCTCTAATGTATATAAAATGTAAAATATGCAAACGTACTTGTTCTTTTTAAGACGTACTTCCGATGAAGGTAAATTTTCCATACAGTTTGGGCAATAATGGGAATCGACCTGAATAATGAAGAAACTTTTATGGAGAATATACGAGCTTTGTACATCGAAAAATATGTTTATATAATAAAAATCCAATTATATATATTCTTCTATTCGGATTTGTTTAGAGATTTTAAGAGACACACCTCTTGACAGACACAGTAGCCGCATCGTATCATCAAGCAATGTCGACAAAAATATATTTTTGATATAGGCTTCAATGAACCACAGTTGCATACGTAGCGCACATAATCCGGTTGGTTTAAATAAGTCATATTGGAATAAACAGTTTAAAAATTTACAAGATAAAAGAACAGAAACGTCACACACTGTGTAAATGTTTCTTTCTATACTTTGATAACCTCACAGTTTAACCATTTTCTCCCCAAAATGTCAGTTAGACGTAGTGGATAGACAAGCAACCGTAGTGGAGGGGATAACGCACACAAGCGAAAACCACGTACATACATGTGAGCTCGGTGCTTCGGCTAACTTCGGATAGTAGAAAAGGACAGATATACTGTTTTCTGTCTTTTTCCTATCAAGCCGGCACGAAGCTATTAATTCATATGTGTATGTGTATCTGTGTGTGCGTAAAATGTCGAAATATTTTTACAAACTACGTATATTTATTCTGCATCGATACGCTCACATGTCATCGCGCGGAATCATGCGGAGGAGAGAAAAAGAGAGAAAGAGAGAGAGAGAGAGAGAGAGAGAGAGAGAGAGAGAAAGAGAAATCACTTCTCGGATATTATTTCTAATCTCAAAATTAATTATAATTTTTCGCTGCACATAGATTCTATACATATTATTACTTTCTTGTCCTGTGTTTCTGTCTATTTTAATCTTATTATTCCGGAAGTATTCATGTGGATGAAAGTAGAAGGATTCGTGAATGTACAGTCATAAAGTACCATCACGCGATGGTATGTTGAGTACATATAAACTCAGCCAAGCGTATAGAGCAACTGATAATTACAATGTGTACTTTTACAAAGAGCAAGGAGATGTATTAAGAGAATAGAAAATCTGTCGAAGTCAAGCAACATTGATTACAAAATATTTGACTATTATTTTTATAGATGCTCCCATCGAGAAATTGTAGGAATCCAGCTAGCAAACACTTCCTGTGCGTTACGCAGTTACAACGATATGGCAATTGCAGCCGCAAAAAATTTCACTGGACAACCACGGATCATTCTGGCGGAAAGAGAGAAGGGCGACGATCACGTGAGTAAAGAGTGAAAGTTAGCTTGTGTCCCGCATAATCTTCATATAATAAAAGATAATCGATTCTCAATTAACACATTTATGTTCCAACAAAATATAAAGCCTTATTTCTTTTCGCTAATCAATCGTCATGCAAATAATTATGCAATTATATTATAATATGTTACTCGCAATCTTCATAAAACTTATTTCTGTTATGTTGCGTTAGAAAGACAATTCTCATCTATGTCGAATATTTCGGTATCATATGGTGATCTCGTGATAGAGCGCATGAATTAAAATTGCTAATCGTACACTATGCAATCTCATCATATCTTCTAATCACGCTTGACCGTAAGGTTAATAACTGGAGAGCACACAAATCCATCTTCGTTTTCCTAAGATCGGTCTAACTGTACACGAAATGGTAATCGAGAAGAAGAGATTCAAGAAGTTAAAGTTTTATTTCTCTCTCTCTTTTTCTCTCTCATACATCTTGAACAAATCAAATTTTATTAATTTTAAATTTATGAATATTATTGATCATAAGTTTATGGATTTATCTATAAAAACGATCTCTAAATTATATTTTGTACCAAACTTTTCGTGCTACGTCTCTTCAAAAATACATTTCCAACATCTGAATTTGAACAATTCTTGAAAGAATGTTCGCGCGATCAAAATGCTTTCTCTGAGATTTCTTAAATTGCCTTTAGTTATCTCCGCAAACTGCAATCTGATCTGTGCTCCAAGGGTAGTCTCGCGAACGAACATCTGTGCGAACTAACAGTATACATAACCGTATTGAGATTATGCAAGGCTAGTCGATAGCCGGTGGATAGTAATGCCAGATGTTTTACGCCAGTAAACATAATATTAGTCGACGTCGCCGCGATAGTGCATAACCAAGCCTAACGGTGGAACCATCATAACGCCCCGTAATTGCGATCCGATTCTCCTCGGCATCCTTGGAACTTGATGCTATTTGGAACACCAAGGTAACGTCAAGGTATTCGATAATTGATGACGCGTTCTGAATGAAGTCGATGTATTTCGTTGAACGATAAGATTTTACGTACAAAAGATATCTTTTATTGAGCGCACCTTTTTTCTTTGAATTGCAGATTATTCAACCAATTTCTGATTCTTTTTTTTAGTAAAAAATATCGAAGAAGATATTATTTTTTGTAACTTTCCAAAGTTTAACATATATATTTACAAGTTTCGTAAAAAATTGAAATTTTATCAAAATATAATTTACTCACACGAGAAATTAACTGAAAGATTTTATTACTTATTTGAAAAAAAATTATATTTTTAATTGTTTATGATATAATAGCAAATATTTTTCTAAAGGGAAAATTGATTCAAAATGAGAAAATTTGGGGAAAGTGTATACTTGACAAGGGCTATTTAATATATCCGATTATAATGTATAAGAATGTATCGAATATTTTTTGCTGTATCTGTGATTAAAATTTATTAAAAGCTAAATAACTCGTTATTTTTGAGATATCGGTGATAACTTTCTCAATATTCATAAAAATTGGAAATTCTTGGCGGCTCATATATTTCAATATCATTATTAGTTCCTGCGGCTTTTATGAAACGTGCACGTCTCTGGACGAAACTCGATTTTACATTTCCAGTAAAAGCAATTAAACCGATTACGTTTTGACGTTCAATCTGTATGTTTAATCAACTACTTTTTTCCGTGTCGTATAAAAACCGAGCCTTTCGATTCTTCGATTATGAGTAATTGTCTGATTGGGTTGTTCCGCGTTCGACGAGGACACGGTGCGCGGCTTTATTCGTGTTATAACATATGCTGTCGCCGACATGCAATGTAGTAAAAGTTTTTTCTCTTTTTTCCCGGTGAGAAAACAGGAAGGAAATCGACATGCGTGTCGCGCAATGGAATCAATGGATCGATTATTAATGACTTTAATAGCGCGGTTTTTTACAGGAAATTTCATGATAAGCTTGTACAAGTCCGTAGTCATACAGTAACATACAAGTTATGGGAAAAAAATTTTGAAGCATTCTACAAATTATGTATAACAAATCGTAAATTATTCTGTTTTCGTTTTTATAATAACGAAAAAATTTCTATTTATTTTCTGATGTTTATTGAAACGCTTCATCGGTTAAAGTGATAATTTCTAATTTCTAATTTCTCATAATGTTTACAGTGTAATTTCTTTCTTTTGCGCGATACATAAACTTCGATATAAATCTAATGTTATTTTATTAAGAGAATCATGCTGATAGAAAAGAAATATAATAATGTTAAGGGAACAAAGACGAAGTTAAATCTATTTCGTAAAAAATATCGATAACATCCTTTGCTACATTGCATCTTATAAAAATCGAATATAAACTAAAAAAAAAAAAACAAATGTAATCGGAGAAAAAAAAATTATTTTTCTTGTTCTTTTCCATCGTCTTTCAATTTTTTTTATATATATCACCGCTTGCGGATCAAGAAATCAGATATATATATCATCGCGCATCTTAATTTCTCGTTCTCCATACGTACGCAGTTGTTTACAGGAAAGATTTTTTCCGGATACTCTAACGCACGAGGAGAGGGAAGATTAACGAACAATAATTTCTCTGGAAGAATCTCGGCGATGGAATTCGAAAATCACTTATTAAGTCAGTCGGCCAGCACCGACACGAATACTTGAGGAGACGGGGCCTTCTTGACCCGGAGAGAGAAAGAGAGAGGAAGAGAGGAGAGCGCGTCCTCCGCGATCGCGGCATCCCTCACTGTGCTGGCGAATGTAGGTCCTCGCGGGTCGGCACCTATAATGCGAACCTCCTACCTCGCGCCTTCGACTGCAGCCGCTTCGAAAAGCAGTACTTCTCCCTCTTCTTTTAACCCCACCAATCTTCGGAGTTCATTGAGAGCACGATAACAGGTGTCCCGCATACCGGGCGATATAAGTGTAGCCATAAGAATAGTGTCCTAGTGTCGTATATTTTTCAGTAGGACACTAGTCATGAATATGTAAATTTGATTTTCGAAGCGAAAACCGATCGCGCGTTTTCGTCCATGAGAGGATTTTGCAAGAGTACAAAGATACACCGCGTACCGTTGATAATATATATAACACAGATGTTCAAAGGGTGGCTGTTGAGAATATTATGAATAGATAAAACTTGTGAATTGAATTTACCGGGGGTTCGAAAGAATCACAGTCAAATTCAATAATATTTTCTCTTATATATATTTTCATAAATTTTCGTCATTTGATTGAGAGCATTCTCGTAAGAAGATGATTGCTATTAGACTCTTCGCACTGGTTTTATATCGTCCGTCAACCTGAGGTTTTTCGTAACAGTGCGCGCTACATCTGCCCGATGCAGCTGCGACAGTTAACGGATACACCGGCACATCGATCGGTAGCACGAGCCGTACAAGGCCAAGAGAAATATACCGGACCTACCTTGACCTACCAGCGGAGTTAATGTTTTTTTTGTAATTTATAAAATGTAAGTATACGCTACACGTTTTTATATATCATATCTTTGACCATATTGCTTTTACAATATTGTTATACTGTCATTTTACGGCGATGTGAATTAGAAGGATTAGAGAATGAGTCCGCGAAGTTTTACCACAAATGGATGACACAAACCAGACCCGGGCTGGCCAAAGAGTCGGTCGAGGAAGCTCTCCGATGGGCCGCGTGTCCCGGTGCCGTGTCCGACCGAGAGCATCCAGAAGACGAAGAAGAAGAAGAAGAAGAAGAAGCGGGGAAAAGGAGTCGGAAGGGTAGGGAGAGAATGGCGAAGAGGGGTCCTATCCGCTTCGCCTCTGGCTTCTCTCTCTTGATACACCTTTCTCCGGTTCCCCAACACCCGGCGGCGGGCCTTGGTTCCCCTTCAGTCCTCACCGGGACACAGACAAAGTTACGCACCCGGAGAAAGGTCAATCGGTCGGTTGTTCCGTCGCGCGGAGCTCTCGTAAACTTCTTCCCATTCGATAACCAGGTGTAATTTTCACCCTATCGTTTAACGATCAATAGCACGCGGAGTTGTCAATCACGATCGGCCGCGTTTCTCTCATTTCTCTTTTTTTTATTCATTTTTTTACGTTTTTCGACGACTTTTAATATTTCTTTCGGGGATCCCACTACGTCGAAGACCGCGAAAGGTAATCGCGAGGTGCTCGCCGGAACTGTTGCTTTTTGTGCCCATGTAACGGACAAGTTAGCACCGATACTCGCGGGATTGGTTCACGTGAGAGTGCGCGTCTTCTTTACCTAACTTTGAACTAGTTCAAAGTGCTGTCGCTTCGAGGGACTACGAACAGATGGGCGACGACATGTGGAGGCTTTGGTTTACGAAATTACTTCTGCTAGTGACGCTTCTGCTGACTATTACGGTTCAGACACGATCCGAGGGTGAGTTTTGGTCCAATAGAGTACGGTTGTATATTTATAAGAAAATAGCGGTATAAAAAATAATATAAAGTATGATTTTATAAAATGTTCATTATCCGTCACGTGCAAAGTGTGAACGACCGTTTTATTAAAGCAATAAATAATTATATTTATCGCGAAATAACGTTGCATCGCGTGTTTTATTGGGATTCGCATAGCCTCAATTCAACATCGGTCTTAATTTATTCATTACACCGGTTGACGTATAACTAACGATCAACGACAGCTAGACAGTGAATCTACTCTACTCGTAACACGGAAACGGCGCGCGTGCACGTGATAATTTCTTTTGTAACACCTGTTCTTCCGCGTTCACCTCGAGATAATGCGGCGTTTTCCATTAACAGGACATCTACCCGTACATACTTGTGTAACGCTAGGCTCGGCAGAAACGAGCCGATGCGTAACCAGTTCTTTTTCCGTGCAATTAAAAATCTACACGAAGTAACGAATGCAAAATTAAAAAGCTGATCTTCAGCGTTGAATGAATGAATGAAACGTATGAAATAAAGTTTGCCATTTATTTATAAAGATATATGCGTATAGATATATAAAAAGATTCCAAAGAGAGAAAAGTTATGATTGTCTTGTGTGTGTAAAAGATCTTTGCATTATTATAAAACAACATTTATTATGTCAAAATATGTAAAAATACGAATTTAATGACTCAAATAATTTGTATTGCAGATGTTATCAATAATAATTTTAATTAACCATAAGAGATTACCGGTGCTTGCACAAATTTACGGAAACACATTGAAAACATCACTTATGCTTTATATGTTATAAACCGCCTAACGGTTTGCGCGGGTTATGGTGCTCAGTGGTGTGTACTTTATACAAGTATCCGCGCTGGTTCGATACTGCCGATCCACTATCAGCGATCTAGGCGAGATCCACCTACGTTAATCTGACTGTGTCACCGAAAAACGCCGTTACCATGCAGCATTTCGTAATGTATGCTTTTCCGATTGTTACCTATCGGCATAAATCGCGTGTATTGCATGTTTGTAAGCTGTAAAAATAAAAAGTGAAAATAAGATTTAATACAGCAATATTAGAAGCAAACCTCGTTTTTGAATTCCATTCCGATTCTATAAGCGATCGGACAGGCACAACTTTATTAAGTATCTTTGAATGAAATCAGCTTTTAAATATTTTCGTCGATGATGCACACGGGTGTCGTAGACGTGTTTGGGAATTTTGGCCCACAGGATTAACCAACACGAGCGAGTCCGGGGCGTTCGAGATTGAGATCGAACGAACAGGGTGCGTTATCCTAAGTATTTTTATCGGCGGTGGTTGGCCTTGCAGATATTAGTTCTGCGAACGACTCTCACATTCACTCCTATGAAACAGGAGAGATCGAGAGACGACGTTACCAAGGATCTCTTCTAACGAGTCTCTCGATTCTAATTGCGAGAGTCGTTCGCGGTGCTCTTGAATATGGAACATGATCCCGCGTAATAAATCCGCATTGCGAACTTCAAGACTTTGAGGATTTAGTAGGTAGAAGAGATTGCGAATTTTTTCTCGTTGAAATCACAAATAAATTTTATCAATATCTTACAGTTAATGACAAATTTTAGCAATGATCTCTTAATATTTCTATTTTATCATCATTTACGACATACAGAGGATTAAAATTTTTTCTCGATGTAACTTCTTTCCTACGTGCGTTTTTTTACATCAGGAAATTTTTTCGCGATAATTGATGCCTTTTACGAGAAAATTTCTCGCAGGAAAATATGACGTGGGGATTCAAACAAATAGATAGTAATAAGATTTATGGCGCAATACGAGTGATGATGAAAACGAACACTCGTTTGTAAATAATTTTCCATCGACCAAATCACTTGGCAAGCGTTCAACGAAATGTACAGTAAATTTTATGACTAGGCGCAAATCATCAATTATCATCGAATAACAAATGAATAAATTTTTTGCTTGATCCTCTCTTGCAATCTCTGAAATTCTATATTTTCCATAATTCTGCTTCTATACTCAATATATTCAAAATAAGTATCGCCGCGCTAATTATAAGTTTCACGCGAAGGGAAAGTGAACGACAAAATGATAATAAAGTATCTCATTGGAAAGTTGTCACGAGTGCTAAGAGCTGTTCTGAATTTTGCTGCCTTTTTCATCACCCTTGAGAAAAAACTGAGAACATAGTCAAAAGAAAAGAGAGACCGGATTTCGTTTCTCCTGAATATATATTTAAATAATAAATTTCGTTTCAGATTCAGAATTTCTATCGAAATTGTCTATTTTTTCATCTGACAATAAATGCTTTTTCTATTTTATTGAAAATTTAACTTGATCTTGTACAATCTTGGAGTCCAGTAAATTTCAGAATATACATGATATTCGTGCGGAATATTTTGTCTAAACTTTTCTAGATTTCCATTTATCCTCCTGAAAGATTTACCGTCGTGTGTGTCGGACTTTCTCCGTTTGATGGAAAAACGGACGTTGTCCCCATCGCGATGCTAGCGCGTATAAGAGCCTTTCAGCATTCGAAATCGTTTTGCGCAATCATCGACAACGCCGTGTAAGGGATGAATTCCTTCCACACCGTTTTCATTTTATTTACAAGTGTGACGTAATGATGCTTTATATAGAAGCCGGTATGTATAGTCTCTCACTAAATAGATCTCACTTGAATTGTGAATTTTTTGATCATTTTTTCATTTGATTTTTCCTTAAACAAAAATAGCAAGATCATCATTTGTTGCAACTTTCCAATTTTCAATATAATCTTCGCGTAACGAAGTTTCAAATTAGAATCTTATCAAAATTGTCTACTCGAAATTAATAAAGAATATGATTTCATCATCTTCTGTAGCTTAATTTTTAAAAAGCCATCGGCAGTATTTTATTGTGTATAACATAAACTATAGATGCTTTGACTTAAGAGGATGCCGGACCGTCCTGTTTTACCGGCCATAATAATTATATATTTGCTTAATATAAGGGTTTTGCGGTGTGTACGTGCAAAATAGGATACCTCTCCACTCGGAAATGCATGAAGGAATATAAGTGAACGTTTGAAAATGTATTTGAAAGCCTAGTGAGAAACATTTCGGTGTGCAAAATGTTGCATAGTAAAATCTTTTTTATAAAGCTTCTAAACTCACTTCTCAAAGTTTATTAATACTCTTTGATAAAATGCCGAGTGCGGAGTTCACTTGTTAGGCACGTGCAGGTTGCAGGTTTGTTATATTAAGTAAATGTTGACGGCAGAAGCCGATAACAAAACTGTAATTTTTTAATTTTTTTTCACTTTTCATATGAAATCATAAACCCCGCACTCCGTTATTATGTATACTTTAATTATGGAAAAGGATTTGTTGATATCTATAATCAACAAAAATATTTTGCAATCCTACTAATATTCGCATTCTGTCGGTATCCGGCATCCTCTTAAGGAATCCGCCAGAAAATCCACGGTTTAAAGCAGATATACTTAATAAAGGACACCCTGCGACGACGCTCAACATCGGACGTTCTTGCCTATCCGCCTAATATCGGTTCAGTCAGTCACAAAGTTATGGTTCCTGCTTTCGCGCAATGTTGTGAGATGACTAGATTATTCGCAAAACTTGCTAAGAGAAGCTCCTAGATGAAGAATAGAACGCAGAGTAATACTTTTCCAACGCAAGAGCACCGGAAAATATATAAAGAGAAAATGACAACTCATCACCTGGCATATCTTTTACTTGTCAAATCTGTTGTCGACATCATGCTTGACAAAGTAAGAGTAAAACAATTTGTCAATCTTATCGCGATTATTTTTGTCGCTTCCTGCGAGATTAACCGTCTCGCGGGAAAGAAAAATTGCAGCGCGAGCGCGCTTTCACACGTCAGTCCGCGTAATGTGAGAGACGTAATCGCTTAATTCTTTCTTCAGTCGTTACAATTTCAAATTGCGTAAATTAGCAGCAATAAGAGAGGCGCGGAAGCGCTCGTAACGAGTACCGCCAGTCAACGTAACGATCGCGTATTCGTTTTTTGTGTGGCTCGTGCGCCGTTTAATCAGGAAGTATGAATCTCCGCACCGAGGCGCAGGAAGTCGCGCGAGATATCGAGATATCGAAGTGGCCGCTCGATTCTTCGACGAAATATAAGATATATCGACGAAGAAATGTGCCAAGGTGGGTCTCGATTCACGAAAGTGGACAACACGTGTGGCGGGCATAATTCTCCGCAACCGTCCGAGAGCTCCGGGCGATGAAAGTTTGCATTCCCTCGAGTATCGAGACTTCGGCTCGGGACCTAATTTCACGAGCTCATCCGCGCAAGCATGCCGTGAGAAAAACCCGCGGCGGTACCTCTTTCTTTTTTCCTTCGAGAGGCTATTTTCGCTTCAACGAGGCTCGATAAAACTCTTTCCTTTTAATAGTAAAACGATCGGTGTAATTATCCGCGATTTAATTAACGGATCGAATTAATTATATCTAATTTTACTTAATTAACACAACATGTATATATTTTTATTTAAAAATTTCTCTCTCTCTCTCCCTCTCTTTTTCTTTCGAGCTATATCGGAAATATACTAAAATATAATAAATTATAAATCACACATAATCCGATAACTGCTTGACGATAATTCGAACGCTGCAAAGAAGATACGTCATAAATATTACGTCATAATATTTACGTCATAAATTTAGATTGTGCCACGTATGGACTCGATCACGGAATAGTATTCATACTCGAGATTAGAGTGTCCCATTACTACGGAATGCTTTAATGATAAATCGGTCTTAACGGATCGCGAATACGTGCCTGGCGTTTGAGCTCAGGACATCGACGTAGGCGAATTGATATAGTACATTAGGTATCGTTCGATCAGCGTTTGCATTGGTTTCATTTGATCCGACCTACATTTTTGCATAATCTTATGTAACTGTGCTGAGGAACTTGCTAACGGACTACGTAGATTACGTGACATTACTAACAATTTTATTTCCTAGCACTTCCATAGTACGTCAACGGTACATATCTCTGTACATCCTCTTTGCATCTTTCTGTATGTGTATCTAATTAACATATTATTAGATTACATATAACGAACATTATTTTATATATATTTTTATTTATTTATTTAAATGTAATCACTTCTTCAAAGATGTTAGATAAAATTAATTGATCAACATGCGCGAAACTAGTTTTCGTAAAAGCCTAGTAAACCACAGACCTGCTTACGTGTTTTGCTTGAAAATATATGCTGTGACCTCGAAAATGGACGATTCATCAATTTCATCGTGAATTTTAATTCACCACAACCTTGAAAGTATTATGACTTTAAAGTCATCATCACTTTTACATGATCGATTAGATTGGCCAATTATCTCTCTTTCTGCGTGATTTTTAAAAATTACACGTTACGAATTCCAGATAGTATGACGCTATTTACGATTTTACTATTTCAGTGTTTCTCCGTACGGGAATCGAAATTAATATCTTTCCGCCAATAAACAGAATAGCTTCTCTCAATTCAAGCATGACACAACGCATTACAGGTCGCACATGCGAACGTTACACGCACAAGGCTGAAAAATGTAAATGAAGCACAACGAGGAGATTTTCCGTTAGTCAAGGCAGCAGGTTCGTAAAGTGCGTTTGAATCGACAGCAATTTCTATATTTATGCCCCAGCCAAGATCTTCTGGTCTCGAGAAAAGAGAGTTCCCTTCTCCCTCCATCGTCATACAATAATGCGCGTGAATTTAGAATGAGCTTCGCACTGTTATCAGCCACGAGCTGGAGCCAGTTTTCTAAAGTTCCAATCTCGTCGAGATACAACGTTTTCGCCATCCGTGAGATTCCCAAGAGCTCCATGATTTTTTATTCTCCCGCAAATACCACTGATCGAGCCACCAACGAATCATTCTAAATCGCAAAGATCTCTTCGCCGAAAGATTTTAGAAATTGCTTTGACGTCTGAATATTTAAGAGAAAATTATATTAAATATTTATATCTCCGATATTTAATATCCATCTTGTATCATTGAACGCTACATGGTTATCGCCCTATTGCGGCGGGTCGGAATGTATTATTTTGACGCGGAGCGTTGAGAGAGGGTGAGATTTAGCGTTTATTAGAGACATTCCGAAAGAAACACGGAAAGTATTAAACTGTCGCAGCTCGTCCGTCAAGTCGACATTCCGGAGTCGGCGATAGTTGCGCGCGCTGGAAAGCACAAATCTTTCCTCGAAGAAAATTGCGCATTCTTCAAAGTCCCCGGTTGATCGCGATCCGGCATCTACTATTATCCGCGTGATCGCATCCGCATATGCGTAATACCGTTGCTCGTGGCGTTATTGTGGCAATCGTCCTCTCGGCGATGAGCTCTCGCGGCGCTTCTCCTCGCGCGACGAAGACATAATCGAGACAACAGCCCAAGTGTCCTTCGTTGAGGGACAACTCGTTTACCGTTTACCGTTGCAACGTGATTTTCGCTTCCACTTCATCAGTCTTTCATTAACATACGTATTCAATTTCTGCACGTTCGCTGATTATATTGCATTTTTTGTCTCCATTGTGTCGTAATCAACGTATACGAAGCGCCGATTATTGCTATAGGATTACTTTCTGGTGCGCGATGCCGGATATAGAAGCTTTTCCTCCTTTCTGAAAAGGTCGACGGCAACGAGGACGTTTCTATTATTAAGCACGAAGAGACATGTCCCGCGCGACAAGTCTCCTATTCACTATCTTTACTATCTCAGCGAAGAAACTTTAATGATATACGCCTTGACAAATCTGAAATGAATCTTTCCGCTCTGTGTATCGTTGATTAAAATCCATAGTTATTAACATCGCTCATTGCAGGAACTAGTGTAGCTAATGGCATTTTTACATAATGCGAAAGTAAGGCGGTAATAAATACCCTCGCCATTTCGAGTAGCTCGTAAGGCAACTTTGTAATCGTAATTCATGTCCTTCCATTCGTCAATTACCCGCTGCAGAGACGCGGATGAAAATAATTTCACTGTTTTGCATTAATCAGACGCTTACGGAACATTCCTCCGGGTAATCTTAACGGTACGGATCTTCGTGCCCGTGTTCTGTATATTTTCGAAAATCCTTCTCGTGTAATTTATTCTTCCGTTTAAGGACGCAACGCGGATAAGCATCAACCTTCGCGGCCATCATAATTAAAGATATAGAAAGAAAAATGAAAGAAAGAGATAGAGAAAGAGAAAGATACGAGCCAGGGTCTCTCGCAGCTTGTAAAAAGGTAAAAGTGTGCAATCTGCACGGAATGCGGAATAGCAAAACAAAGTCGAACTCTCCGCAAGATTTAACTCGTGCCACGGATCGGTAACAGGCGTGATCGTGCACACATTCGCATCCGGTTGCGAACGTATCGCCGCCTCGGCGACGTTACAAATTATTTGCCGCATCCTGCTGAGTTTATTAACTTCTTGTAGCCGCCGGCTTATTAACTTGATTATCGAAATTAAATCACGGCAATCGCGAATGAAGCGTGTCATCGAGCAAATAATAAAGCGATAGTAAGAACAAGTAGCGCGATAAACCTCATAATTTCATGTAAACTACACATGAATCATCTTATTTTTATTATTTATTGTGAACTTTCACGCAGTATAATTTATATTTTAATATTTTAATACGTGTTCATATACTGCAAATATATTTACAGACAAGTTACAAACGAACTTTTATATAATGCTCGAGAAAGCGTCCCGGCACGTGCCATCGTGAGCGAAATAACTGTAATATCACTGCACTCGTTCACGTACAGACGGCTAATTAAAACATACGCACATACATGTCCGAATGCACAGCGTGCAAGACCAATTAATGCCGGTCCCTCGACCTGCGTTTCTGATGACATAACTGTTCGTTCATCCTCGGCGTGCCGAGGAGATCATTACGGTGGTGAGCGAATTAGGACGTTAAATGATGCGGATAATTGCGAACTTTTCGAGAAAAATTCATTCGAGGTTAATTTCAACATCTCTCTCTGTCGCGTTCTCGCATCGCTTCTTGCCTTTAGTTCCAATCAAGTTTGTTTTTTTCTTGCACTCATTAGTTCACTCGGCTCGTAGTAAGACGTTCGAATGTGCTCATCATCCACATATATATTTTACTGTACATCTATTTTTATAGCAGCCTCGCGAGAAATTAAGTAAAAGCTACTGAAATATGTAAAGAAAAATCAATATATCGATACTAAAACTCTTATACCTATTTTACGTTAGCGCAGTAAAGTTGAGAGTTAAAATTTACGTCTCATTACTTCATACACCTGTCGCAGGGAATTAACCATTATCACGTTGTTCGAATGTTACATCGATTCGGGAAAGCCCTGAGCAGGCGACACTCAAGCGCAGACAGTTCCATAAATCCATCCTTGCGTAACATTCGGCTAACGGCGCGAATTCTCGATAATTTAACCGCGAATAGCTCAAACTGGAGTCGTGTTATTGTGCGCAAAGGAGAATACCGGCCGGACGTTCGTAATAGCGAAAACACGCGCACGCGGGCGTGTCCCGGTATGTTACCCGGCATCTCACCTGCCCACGTGCGCATTCTGCTTCTGCCTTCCTGTTTGGGAGCTGTGTATCGCGTGATGCACAAGGAACGCGCGCGCCGATGATGTAAATCGTTGGCATTGTCCATTATGGGCCGACCATCTCTCCGCAAGCGGATAACTTTTACTTATACGATAACGCGCGCGTGTGTATTTTCCTTCCTCGTGTACCTTATCGGCGTCGACAAAATCGTTGCGCGATAAATACTGCTATTTTACATCGATTACATCGGACTTGTCAAAAATTTAGACGGACGGGAATTTACATATTATCAACGTTGGTGGTGCAACCGCGCTCCCAAGTCGCGGATGCGACGCGTGGAAGCGGATGACCTCGCGGAGTCACGGACCGCGTTACTTCCGTCGTTTGTTCGCTTCTCTCTCAAGAATTTTTGCGCCAGCAAGTGCGATACTGTTTCTCAAAATCTTTTCTCGCAGTATTATACAATCACGCTATCATCGCGGATTTAAAGGCGTCGCTGAAGAACACTATGATAAATGATACCTGACTCTCCAGGCGTTTATGTCCTCGAAGCGACGTGCATCATTGCGAATGGAGGATTTATCAGCGTCGACAAGTAATCATTCGCGCAATTACAGAAGATAAAACGAAGCCTTTCAACAGAGATTTCCGTGCTACGGTTCATATTATCGCGATTAGCAACGACGTCGGCGCCAGTATTGCTTCTTGTTTCTGCTTTTAAGAGAATGTCTTATATAATTACAGGTAATTATCGTTATTTTGTACATTGTTTTACATCATCGTGGTAAAAAAAGAACAATATTTCATTACATTAGTGTACATAGTAGACGATTAAATGTAAAGATTGTATTAAAGGATGGACTTGCACTTTCCTTTCGTGCTTAAATATCCTGCTCGAAAATTGACGATTCAGTTTCTGGTCACTTGCATAATATTCCAATGATTTGTAGTCTCGCAAGTTTTTGATTTTAGAAAAGTAGAAAAATATTTTTGTCCAGGGTAATTAAGGGTGAGAAATTATTGCAATTGCCGCCTTCAAATTTTGCACGTACGAATACAAAATAAGATTAATTCCCTAAAGCAAATTTCTAAATTTTTAGAAATATATCAGTAGTCAAATGTAATTTTCGTCTCTTCTTCCTACACATCGTACTTTGTGAAGATATATTTATCGATTCTTTTTGAAGCTTACAGAAAGAAACAACAGAAGAAAAGCTGATGCCAATATATATATATATATATATATATTTGTATTAAAATAATTTTAAAGACAAACGCACAAAATGATGAATTATTTTACGGAGAAAAAAATAAATACATAATAAAATAAATACATTATAAAATTTTTCTACTTTTAAATTCATTCTAGATAGTTCTATAATTGAATCGTTATGCACCTGGATCTCTCGACGAAGTTGAAGTATAATTTGTATTCCGTACGTCGATCGTACACACGTACATGTAGCATTTGCTGCACATGAAAACACGTGTCCGTTATAGTAACACAGTGAACCGATCCAGAATCTGGTCCTTGTTCCAGACATCGATTCGATACCGCCAATTCATGCAATAAATTCACGCTAATGACTTACGGTCCCTCAAAAGTAGAACAGCGCGGCAACTTTTCGTATTGTCTGACCAATCAGTGTCGGTTTCCACTTGTGACAAAAAACGACAATTCCTTGAAATAATTCCGTAAGAGCGGGAATCTATAATTTATCGATGTCGTACCAGCTGTCGCCGATACTTGCGTTTCTGCGGAAAATCATCATCTTTTCCTTCGTTTTTCATGATTTCGCGATGCTGCGATTTCGCGCGAACGTTACCGTTACAAACGTACGACACATATGTACGTAAAGGCAATCGCGGTAGCACCGGTTGACATTCCATCTCGTGCCGTTATGTAAACGTCCACAGAAGTCAAAATCTCTCCTTTGCTCTGACGCTGATCTCTCGCATTTGCAATTACGCAAGTCACCGGAGTCGCGCGCCGGTAACTTTTAGAGCGGCTGCGAAATCCGACCGCGGAAATCGTCATTGGACAGACATTTATCTATTATTTTGTATTTTACTTGCAATTTATAAAATAATTTTACCGTAAGAAAAAATTTATAATGATAAAATCAAAGTTTCCGCGAATCTTATTAAAAGAGAACGAGCGCGTATCTTATTAAATGAATATTTATTCCATATTTATTGCTTATGGATGAGATATAAAATGTAAATAATGTTATGTCAATAGCTTTTTCATTATTACTCCTAACTTATTCTATTTCTTCATACAATTCCCATGTAATGCAATTCCATTGAAAACCGAGAAAGATAATTGATATATCTGAGATTATATATATATATATATATATATGTATATATAACTGAGAGAGAGAAATCATATTGTATATGTGTATGTAACATACACATATACATTCGTATAATTCATCTTTACATATATAATAAAATTACTTAATCATAATTGTGCAAAATTGCATTAATCAACATCGACTTGTTGTTTAACAATCCGCGGATTGCGAAGAAATCACGACATAAATTAATCGAGATGAAAACAAATGACGATTTGATTGTTCGCTCCGTACTCGTTTCTAACAGTCTCCTGCCTGAGAAAAGCACTCCTTAGAAGAAACAGAGATGTAAAATTAACCGAGATACGGAGGGTACACACACTCTGGGATTAGTGCAAGTCAACGGCCGTGCGTGTGAGAAAGACACACGTGCTACAACACACACCGAGAAAGAGCTCAACAGGTTTGCGCCTCCACCGTCGCGGCACGGTTCACGTCAGTAAAAACGGGGCCAAAATGTTAACCACTTTCTAGACCGTCGACGTATTATCGAGTCACATGCAGAGCATACGGTATCATTTCCCACAATGCGTAACTTGTATACGAAACACTCCGCCGTACACCCTACTTCTACACTTAACATCTGATTTGCTTTTTGCAACGCGATTAATCAATTGCCATTTTATATAATGTAATGTATGAGAAATTTCTCTCTTGTAATAGCACTCTGTGCGAGCTATATCAATCGCCCGAAAAACCTTGGTAGTAACATCCGTTACCGCATCCACGGTGTCAGAAATCTAGGGTGTACAGTATAACATAATTTCACTATTATAAGCGATATCGCTCTCCATTCATTGCGAGCAATGACGCGAGCACGTTGTGCAAATTAAGGATCGATTGCGTCCGAGACGAACGTTCTGGTAATCAGGATATTGCCCGGCGTTAGAAATCGGCCGTTAGAGCATCTGCGCGATAATGGAACCAGTAGTTACTCGTGAGTATCCCACCTCGTATCCCACATTCAAGTAACAGTACAGCCGGGTACGCCGGTACGAGATACGTCGGCACCTATATGTATGCGTATGCGTGTGCGTGCGTGTATGCGAGCGTGTGCCTACTTACGTGAAAGAAAAAAAAATAAACTCGGCCACCTCGGGCACCTTCGCGACATGCTTCGCTGAATTACGGGAGAGACGAGCGGCAAATAAAATGTAGCGGGTTCCAATTCACAAAAAACAGGCGACGAAATGAGAAGTTACGTCTATTAAATCAGGCCCGTATTAATCCTCTCGTGATACGCGAGACCAAAATTTTCGAAAGATATTCTGTCCTCAATCACTCAATTTAAGAGCACTGATTAAGAAAATAACATCTATCTTTACGTAAGAAAATATTGGCAAGTTGAAGAGAAATTAATTTATTTATTATTTAGAAAAAAGGGCATGTTTTTCTTTCATGCGGCTCTCTGAATTGAGCAAATATTTAAGCAAAAAGTGCTCATTTTTTTCTAAGCAAACTAGACATGTAAATGCATGCGTCACGGCGAGTGAGCATAAAATTACAATGCATTAGCGTGGAGGTTTACTCATGCGGTTAAAAACGATAAACGGAGAATCGAGTGACGAATATATTCGCTATTAAATGCGCGTATAAAGTTGCTTATAAGTAGGAAGTTTAATCGGAACCGGTGAAAGCACACAGAAGTGGTGCTGCCTCTTTTTTTTTTGAAGAGTGGGGGAGGGGAGATGGTTATGATGCATATGATTAACGCACTCGACAAACCTGTCTGGACCAAGTGTAGGTGCCGGCTCGTACACGTTGGCGGATTTTGCGCGCGGACAAATCAACGACGTCACTGAATAAACTGATTAAAGATCAGCAAAAATCATGTGGCAAAAATTCACTCGCGACAGCGAATTAAATATCGAACCGAGCCTTTGTTCGACATGCGACAAAAAGCTATTGCGTCAAAGCCGTTGGGTCGTGTCGTTTGATAAGCGTCGTACCGTGAAGTCACGCAAATATGTCAATTATATTAAATTGGTATTCAATATCTTTAACGAAGAAAAATGCGAATAGAATAAATATTGAAACCATTACATGTCTTCGCGACTTTGTAAAAAAAAATCAGTTTTCTGGAAAAGATACAATCGAATGACATTTGAGGCTAATCGATTAACTCGCTCCTATCAATTTTAGACGGTAATCGCGTTATTCTTGACGATTACGTACATGATATAAAATCTAGATATAAAATATTACTTCGTTTTTGTCACTCCACGATTGGAAATTGGATCGAATGAAGACGAAGCGCCGGCGGTTCCCAAGAGCGGGTCGGCGATTTCGCAAAGCGCGCGAACAACGCGCTGGGGAAGGAGGAAAGCAGATAGCATCTAGACCCGTTGCATAAGTATGAAAGTACCTTGTAGCGACTGACTGAGTAAATAATAACGGTTACGTGGCGCGCGGAGAGGACGTTCTTCTTCACTGAAAACACCGTAATGAGTGAGCCATCTCTCCCGGGCTGGCTTACCGTGGGACCCGCGCGCGAAATCAGCACAATTCATCATTATACAACGTGTGTGCTGATTATTGCTGTGCCCGCGTGGAACAATTATTTCAACGACGCGCGTGTTACCGTGCGCGCGAGAAACGCGGCGAATTATTACGACAAACTCATGATCATTGATACTTTAACGGTAACACACACGAGAAATTGTCAGCTGATTTATAAACTCCGAAACAAGATGATTGCCTCTTTGCGTGCTTGATTTTGTTATCTCAAGTTTTATAAAACCCCGCGATAAATTATATTATTATTGTATTTTATAATAAAAAGAATATTATTAAAAAAATATATTATTTCCTAAAATAAATATGCCAAGCAAAAATATGCTCCAAATAATATGATCGCTTATTATTAGATAAAAGTTCTATTGTAATAGAAAAGATAAAATTCTATCCTGCTAAAAATACGTTAAACATAAGTTAATTTCTCATTAATGTTAGAGAAATATCATACGCGTTAATAGGAATTACGAAATACACTGCTTTCTCCCCATGACCGGCGCGTTCCATAACATTTAGCTGATCATTTCGATCATCGTTAAATCATCGATTGAAATGAACAGTTTTTCTGCGATAAAAATCGAACATTATCGTCAAGTATCAAGGAATTTTTTTGCGAAAATTATTGCAATTTTAACTTTTCCTCTCTTTTTCTTCTCGACATATCGGTGGAAAAATCCGCGAAGCGCAACCATCGCATCATGCGCGAAATACGATGAATTCGATAAGATCACAAGAGATGCTCCCGCGCGTGTGTGCTCCGCGAGCCGTGTAAATACAGTTTTACACGCGACACTGATCGCACGCTACGCGCGTATCGAGCGACTCGCAGCTTCTCCCTTTTATTTTCATCACCACTTCCTTTCGTTTTTTCAAGCTTTCTCAATACGTATGCTTATCGCGCCGCTTTTTCGAGATCGTGGGAGATCGTACATTTTGGACGAAAAAAAAAGCTAACTTTCTTAATCCGTTGTTGTTGAATACGCCTATCAATTAAAGGCGCGTCCCTTTTTGTTGGGTACCACGCCTTTATTCTAGAGAGCCGCATTGTTTTAAATTCCATCCGGCGACAGTGCGCGCCTGTGTGCGTGCGAATATCTAATATCGCGTTTTAGC
The DNA here is from genome assembly GCF_003651465.1 of Formica exsecta. Classification (NCBI taxonomy): domain Eukaryota; kingdom Metazoa; phylum Arthropoda; class Insecta; order Hymenoptera; family Formicidae; genus Formica; species Formica exsecta. The sequence continues at coordinate 124,534 of NW_021853432.1, forward strand.
GCAACTAGTGAGTTATATAACTCATCCATTTTCCATCTGACGTGATAAGCATTATTTTGAACTTTCGTAAACTGTGATACAAATTTCAATGGGATCGAGAATAGAAATTGTTTCGTACAACACATATCATTGTTTGTACTCTACAGGAATTCTAATCTACAATACACTCACGCACACGCGTACGCAATAAACAAAGCTTTTTTCATCATTTTTATAGCGCAAGTTTTCTCTCTATTTCTTTTTTTAAATAAAATATACTTAAAATATTTCTCTCTCTCTCTCTCTCTCTTTCTCGCTCCATCTTTTTTCTTTGTAAAGTCTTAAGCATTCTTTTTAAAGCCATATGTGCATTTTAGAAACTTGCTATAACTGTTTATCATATATATATACTAATAATAATTTTAAATATCATGTCGCTTGCAATAAATTAAATTTCCTAAAGAGAGAGCATATATCATGGCACAAATTGAAGTTTCATTAGCTTTAATATCTACTTCATGCGTGAGAGAATTGGAACAAAAAAAAAAAAGCACATTTTTTGTGACTATATGTCCGCAGGCAATATTCGATTCGATCGAAACGACCAATACAGTCACGTTGCCGTAAGCAATCTCATTTTATTTCATGTCACGCGGTCTGAGTCCGAGTTACCATCAAAGCGAAAGTGATTTATGTCTAATACATAGTCAATAATATCGATTTAGCATTCGGTATTCCAGTTATACACACATATTATTACCTCGAGAGACATAACGCTCACGAATATTACCTTTTCGGAGAACAATAATCTCTCGCGGGTACATTTAACACGTGTGAAGTGCCCATAACGGTACGATGATATAACGTACGCTTAAGCCTTTCTCTTCCTCAACCGTGTCGCTCTATCAGCCTTTATGTCATAAAAAAAATGAAGATCAGACTAATTGAGGTAATTTAATATTTTCCCCTGAGAAAAAATAAAACTGTTCTGCGCCTTCATATACGCATTACGCATACACACGAGCCCTTAATCATGCGAAACGATGCACAATTTGGGAATGAAAGATCGCGTAGAAAGTGTCTGGGAAACTACGAAGATTCTTGACTAAGGGGTGACGCAATTCCCGTGCTTTCCCCTAAGACATCCTCCTCTCGAGACACGACGGCTGTGCGTTCGGCGATCGCGGAGATGCGTGTTTTAATCATCATTAGTATTTCGAAATTCTCCGTGATAAAAAGAATGAAACGGCGACAAAGTTGCGAGAGAAGCCGCAACGATTCCCATCATTGCGCTCGAGGTGTCTAAATTAGAAGCGAGCAGAGATAATACCCGCACGACGCGCGCACGATACACAATAGAAGTTATAATTTACGACGATTGCAGTGGTGCAGTAGTTATGCGAGGCATTCGAATAGAGCGCGATGAGACGGATTTACGTGTTCTCGCAGGTATGCGTTTCGAAAGTGCAAGTGCACGTTCCTCGGGGATGCGTCTCACGTTGTTACGCCCCTGCCACTGACATTTTCTATCGCCGCTAGTCGATGTAAAATGTGAACGTGATAGCCTCTGATTCACTGCAGGATATACCACGCAAGTGGCCGATCACCAAGAAGCATGATTTTGCACAACGGAGACTACACGTTAAATAGCATGATTATGCGCGAGTATATAGACACATGTTTTAATTCAATTTTCTCTTAGATAACTCATCTTCTCGACTGATCTTTTTGATGACAAATTACTTCTTTTAATTTAAAGTAAATACCGTTGTTTATTATAGGCAACTCTTATATTATCGTATATAAATCACGATAAATTAGTACTATAAGTCATGTCGTCCGTGTGCGCGCATTTTTTTTTAGAAATGACGATTAAAACATACATCTCCGTGTATCTTTTTTACATAAGAGAAAAATAGATATTAAAAGAGTATGACGACTTTTCGGGTCATAAGATAGATATTCGGGATTTACAAACCGCCGACGCACATTGATATTTCGCCGGCATCGAGCCGCTCACCGCTGAATCGCCAATGGAAATTTCTCACTTGGATATTCGTCACGAATTCCAAGCGAATGTTATTGCAAACTCGATTTCGTAGGCGAGGCAGGCTTGAGAACGCAGAATCCTTTGGCCTCCATGCCGTAACCCATTCACGGAGATTCAATCGGTTTTACTACTTGGCTCTAACTGCGGAGCGAGCTAAATATAAAATAAGTTACTTGATATCTGAAGTTCGTAATTTTCTTTATCGTATGTATGTACATAACAAAGTATAATGTAAATAAACTGCACATCGCGATTCGTACAGCATCTAATGTTCCTCGCAACGCGCGACTTGACTTACAATTAGTTGTGTTGAATTATACCAAAAATAAAATGAGAAAATATCTAAAAAATTATAATTGTTATTAACGTTTTTTTTTTGCACCGAGATTAATAATCAGCATTTTTTAAATTGATCTAATTAATAGTTGTGTATACTTTCTTTTTGTATAATTTTTGCTCCGGAAGGATTTTGCATCACGCACTTCAACAATCAACAATAAACCATAATAATAGATGTACAACCAATCATCCAATTAAATAGAGATTTACGAGACATGTTCGGAAGAGGCAAAACTTTACCGTGACAAATGGAAATGTAACATATATTAATGTTTATGTAATATTATGATATTAGAACATTGTGACATCACGTATGTATGTGAAAGTTAATTAAACTAATTTATTAATTTCCCAAGTGTGTGTGGCTTAGAATTAAAAGTAATTTCCTCGCTATTTGCGAAATTAATATAGATTAATTTAATTAAAATTTTCACACGCGTAATATTACAATTCTAGTTTATAATTCACAATGTTGTAATATCACAAAAGTTTCTATTCGTCACGGCAAAGGTTTTACACTTTCATGTCACATCCCGACGGAGACATTGCCCTCGTCGCGATGTCCAACAATTATCGTGTTCTTGCGTGTCTTGATACTCTGGCATGTCGGTGAAACTAATATCTCTTGCACAACTAGTCGACCAACACCAGCTGTATCCTTTTTTATCACACAGACGAGAATTTCACACCCGGACGTACGCAAATGTGCACGTCGACGCGCTCCAAGACAAAGTTCAACCAGTGAGAAAGTTCCGAGGCGCGAAACGTGAAAGCAGCGAGTTAAAACTTTTGCTAGCGGATCGCTGGACGCTAAATGCGACATCTTCGATTGTAATTTCTCGCCATTAGAATCTCACCTGTTGCCTGGTAATAATGAACTCCTCGAAAAACAGGTGTCAGCGGGAAATTTTTCTTAAAAAAGATACGCCGACGATTATGTATATATCTTTGAAGCTTTCCAAGTCCTCGTGCAAACGATCGCCATAAATCTATTTCAATGCATATAAATATTCTCGCTAATATTAATTCGTAATGCGTGATCCGTAAAACGAAGAACCATCCGAGAGATGGTTTCGAGACTTGAACCGTCCCAATCGCTCACGTCTGACATTTTATTTCTTTAATGATCGCAGCTTGTTTCTTAGCACGTGTATTGGCACGAGGATAGTTCTTTTCTGCAATGAGAAATGACGACCTTTGACAGTACATATAAGAGAGAAATCATAGCGATACACACATCCCGTGCTACTTTACAGTTTTCCTCCCACGTAAAATTTCACACAGGTGGAATACCGCACAAATAATATATTTCTGTGAAAATGCACAAGCATCGCATGTCTTGTTTCTAAGACAATTCTCAGAAATTGGATATATATATAATATAAATACATAAAGTTTATATAATAAATGATAGATCTTCTCTCCCTTCACAGCAGGATTTGTTTGTCGGTTAACGGTATGTAAATTTATTAAAAATACGCATTTTCAAGCAAGCAATGTGGGTATGTGTGCCATGAATTTTTTTATAACCGGGAATGGCTTTGCGGAGGCGATACGGCTGTTTATAAAAACTTCACAGCCCGAGATCGTGGCTCCGTTGAGAGGACGGATACCATCCGGGACGGAGGGTCCCGGGAATCGTGGAATTTAAATGATTCTCGATAGAAAGCGTTTTCACTTCAGGTAGGATGCGCCGGGTAGTACTCGGTACACGGCTAATATGCACAACCGCGGCGTGTTAATGAAATCGAGCGCGGTTTATGCTGTGGTTGGCACGTCACTTCGATTTCTAATTAAGAATTTTATTCCGGATGATTGTATCGCGGTTATGTGCTGTGTATCATAATTTTCGAATATTTCAAATTATAGCGAGAAATAATCTTTATATCGAAAAAAGAAGGAAAGAAAAACAGATCCGCGTAATGCCTCGTTATTAGAACAAATCTCTACAATCTGAATGTCAAAACGCACTCGAGCTTCCTGCTTGTGAACACTACATGCGCGAGCGAGCCGCGCCAAACGTGAAAGTGGCAATTTACTCGGACAAGAGCAACTATGTAACGGAAGATCATCGTCGACGACTATCTATTTCCGCGATCCGGAATTATGGACTTTTTACTTTTCCGCCTACAATGTTACACTGGAATCATTCTTGATTTGACGTGTACATTACGAGAATGCGTGCGGAAGTGCCTCGCGGTGAATCTAGTTTTCTGCTATATTAGTCTTATATTATTGATAAGGCCAAAATATGTCTCTTTGAGCTTTCGTAATAACGACGTTAGACGACATTTAATTGATATCACAGCTATTGTATTATATGTATATAATTGAAAGAAAGAGATGCCAAATGTTGTCTGTTTCTAACATCCCGTGTATTTATCCCCCTTTGCTATCTCCAATCTTCGCTTGAGGTAAAGTATTTTCGATTGATGCTATGATTGGAGATTGGCGAGAAATTTCCATCAACGGAAATCTCGATTCTCCTCGCCAACGCAACGGAAGCGTCGCCGTCTCCGCAAGAGATCTTGCTATTAGATGCCGGAGAACTTCTATGGGCTTGGTCCATGGATGACCTACTGACACAGATACCGCACCTTTCTACGTTCTGGGCGATCGCCATCAATGTGAATAACGAACGAACTTGCCGTCGAACTTGTTTCAATGGCACAGGTCCTTAAAGAAAAATATACTTATCGTTCGCCTCGTGTTCATGTGTTTCCAACGCATATACGTACCGCCTAGCGAGAAGGGGAAGATAATGTCTCGTTTTCTATCGATTCTGAAGAAAGAGAGAGAGAGAAAGAGAGATCACGCTCTCGAGAAAATATCTTGATTACGTTGCCATTGCGCCCGCGCTCGGAGAAGGCAAGAGTTTCTTCTTGAGAACGTACGAATGAAAGTCAACACTCCAACGTCCATTCCTTTCCCATAGACCGCAGGGAGATCGTGGAAAAGTCTTCGATAGATACACCTCAGCCGTGTCTCGGAACGAGAAAAGGGCGTATCAAGAAATCGGGTGAAGTTATTATACGCTTTTCCGCGAGACTTAACCAGTGCGGATGTGTTGGATGAGAAAATATTATGATAAAATTCTCATATATGTATGTAGGGTGTGTCCCGCGGCGCACCCGACAAGCTTCAATTGTATTTCTTTCGCAATTTAAAATCAATTATCTCTTTAAAAAAAAAAATGCTAAAATAGTTGATTTTTATAAAGTATAATGTAAGCGATCAAAAACAATGTTTTTGGCGAATTTTCAAAATGCGAATAAATAATAAAGTGTTCGATTAAGTTTTAAGTTTAATTAAATTTTCATTTAATTTTAAATAGATCTTTTTTTTATATTAGAGAACTTTAATTTTTAAGATTTAATCATTATAAGATATTGAATACTAAACATTATAAATTAATAAAAAAGATTATACTTAGATTTGTGCTAAAAAATCGACTTTAAATTCTTCAAAGAATTCACAAATGAAGTTTATTAAATATGTTACGAAACATGTTGTATATTGATGTACAATGATTTTGATGCCAATAATGGTATTCCTGATCGGAACAATTTTTTTAGAAAGAATATAATTACAATAATTTCTTTATAAGTAATAGAAAACAGGTGTTTAATCTTCATAAGTATAATTGTCGCATTAATTTGCACATTTATTGTACATCTTTTTGCCGTGGAATTAGCCGCGCCTCGCGCAAACCTGTACAGATGCTAATTATCTGTCACCTGAATCGCTCGAGAAATCATCCTCATCTCGATCGAACGATTTTGCTTTCGATTCCACGTCTTCGTATCTTTTCTGGACACGGAGAAAGCTGCCGCAGAAAGCGGTGTTTTTATCCACGTGCCACGAATTACCACGTTGGACGCGGATCTTTGATTAAATTAATCTTTGACTGCGATCTGACATTTCCGCTAATAGTTTACTTAAGTAGAGCCTAAGCAGCGCGCCATAAACTCGACGCAAATTACAAATGCCTGTGTACGCAGCCGAGAAAATGCAAGGAGCCGATTAGCATACACAAGCTACGACACAAGAGCGGGCAGGATGTAAATATTTGCATTAAGCAATTACATGGTGCACGGAGAGGAGGAAGCGTAGCCGATGAGGGAGTTAGTGTGCCAATCCGTTACAGGCCCGAGGCTATTGAGAATTCGGTGAAACATTCGGCCCACATCGGCCTCCGTCGTCGGATGCGCCTGGCAAGCGAGTTGAGCCTTACTCGCAGGGCCGAACTCTGGTGTTTGACAAATTCAGGAAGGCAATGAGATAAAGAGACTTTAAGACTTCGAGATGTTGCTTTCGACGCGATCAAGGCCAGGCCAGGTGAATTGCGCCTTTCGCTGACAGGAGAGGAAGATCGTTTACATACGTAACTCGTCTCTCTCACTCTCTTTTTCTTCCTATCCCTCACTCTCGATCCGATCCTGGTACAGGTGGATTGCCGGTATGAACGACCGATGGGCCTGCGAATTGGGTCAGCGAATCGAGGAGGTTAAGCTTGTGAGAGAACAATAATAAGATTTGCTTCGGATTCACGTCACGTTTCTCATATTCAATTCCATTCGAAAAATTCGTGAGACGATGGTTCATTAACACCCTAATTAGACTATCTATTGAAAAAGTGCTGAATGTAAAAATCAAATTGGAAAAATTATCCATTATGTAGAAAAAAAAATAAGTGGGAAAAAGAAGTTTCTAGCTTTTATATGATGATCAGATAAACAGATAATTCTGAAATTCTGAAATAAAAAAATAGTTTTCTCTCTCTCTGTCCCTCTCTCTCTCTCTCTCTCTCTCTCTCTCTAAAATAATTATTGATATATAATTTTCTTTTATCGACTAGATTCCATAAGCATTCGTACTTTTATTGGCAAATGCAATTAATAGAACGTCGAACCAAATAATTAAATCTCTAATATTCGCAAGAGAATTTTTAAAAGAATGAGCTAAGATTCTAATAAAGATATATCCTCTCAATTGTTGTGTACAATTTTTCATTATTTTTCAGTATCTCTTGCGCGTTTCTGTACGATACGTGTTGTAATTAACATCTCGTTGTTATGTCTAAGTAAAAGTATTGCGACCATCAATTTTCTTACATACAATCCATATCACGCAAATATTCAGTACCTGTACATACGAGATGAGACTCATAAGCCGTTCACGTTCTTCATTTCCGTTTTACGTCCCAATTCTACTTTCGTAACCCGTTATTCTCGAATAAATCATTTACGAGGTATTCGTTTTTCTAATTATTCATTTTATTAAATTTTTATCTAAACATCCTGTCCTATTAAATTTCCCTCTAAAAAAACGAAGGAGACACGATAAGATATGACGCGACGTCAGGTGATAATACAATCGCGCGGATTAAAATCATAGAATAAGATCAGGAAAATCGCCGTAGATCAAACGCAGGGTGATCTTAATACGTGAAACTTTCGAGATAAACTGGTTCCCCGCATGCAGATCGGAATTTGTCCTCGATACATCTCATTAGCTGTACACATCCTACTCATGGTGGCCTTTCTCATTATACATACGCAAATCAACGGAATTTTCTTGCGATGACATTTGTTTTTTCACTACCGCGATAATAATCGGTACTTCCCGCATCTGAAAGCACAAGTATCATTGCCCTAGTTGCGATTCCGTCGCGCATTCACAAGCGATTTAAAGCAGCTCGAGTCTTCGTGAAGGTACGAAACCGCGCGGTCAAGTTTATAATAAAGAGGATTTCATCTCCACGTTTATTGACGACCGTGACTCTTGCCATTTCGGATATAGTAAAAGAGATAAGGCATATATATATATATATATATACATGTTCGACGCGATGTTTAAAATTCCGCATTCTTTCACGTTCTCTATCGGATTCGCCTTACTGGCCTCAGCTCCATCGTGAGAGACTACTAGCACAGTAGGCTAGTAGGCGGAAGAAATTGCGGGGTTAAGTAAACGTACTATTAAACATTATATTTACACGTTCGTTGACATCCGACACACCGTTAATTGTCTCGAGCGAAGAAAGTCGTTTCTTGGCGCGAATACATTTGTATACGCACTGTCCGACATCGATCCGACCAGACTACTTGAGTTATCTCCTGAGATTTCGATGGGAATACACGACGTACAATTTTCGCGACATCGGTTTGTCTCCCATTAGTTATTAGAAAAATAACATAAAATTAACTGTAATACTATCTCGCAAAATTCAGATCTTATATGTGAGACGCGCATGAGAATTGGGCCGTGTAAGTTATGAGAATACGTCGAATGAGACGGTTCACATAAAATTCGCTTTTGCATATCATTAGTTGCAGATGAAGGACTTTTACGTGCGTAATGTATGGTTATCATATATATATTCAGACTATTCTTTTTAAACATAAAAGAGCGTAAAAAAAGTGCCGGCGTATATGAATACCGAGTTAATATCTTTTATCAACTCTTACACTTGATAATACACTTGTAATTTGATAACAGGGAAACTAAAATGCTATAATTTTGTCCTAGATATAATGCGATAGTTGCAAGTTCTCGAATTTTATACAAAGTAACAACATTAATTATCTGATTTCTTCGTCAAGCCTCTCATTCTCGATATTTTGACATTTCTTTGGAATTTTCATACACTTGCGTACGGTATTTTGTTAGTACGCTACTAGTGAATTATTAACGAGTCACTTAATACACAGTGAGTTATTTCAAAGTTGCCTGGCGATGCGATAGAGCGTGAATATCGCACGAGAGTATCTCGCCCGCGCGCGCATTTCTTCGACTCCTCTTTCATTTTCCGCCGCATAGCCGACTTCTTCTCGTCTTTTTTCATCGTTCGTCTCGTCACATGAAAAATTAGTTTACGGTACGTTACATATCCAGCGCATGGAGAAGTGCCAAGAGCAACGCGACGGAAGCGGGACTCCGCTTATGCGTATCCACTTGGAATACAAGAATCTCCGAGTGAAGAAGAACAATGAAACAATGAGACGATTACGCGTATTGAAGAAGAAAGAAGTGCAATTATTTTATAGCCAAGTGTTAGTCTGAATATCGCGGCCGAATTATTGAAAAACACGGATATACAAAAAATATTAATTCTATTTGTTAGACGAATTTTTACCGAAAAAGATAAATACTATTTATAATAGCTTGCGAGTTCTTACACATATTTGTTAACATATTTGTAATAACATGTTGTATACATATTTGTAATAAATTTTATTTAAAGAATATAATATAAACATTATTAATATATCTTTAAACGCAACATGTAATACTTTACGTCGAAACATTGATACTTTATTATAAACTGGCTACGGATACGCTACAAAACTTCGGTCCACTTTTACATATAGTCTTTTTAATTCTCCCATAATACATGTAATACTCTTCAGAAGCTGGAATAAAGGTCGAGTTTAAAGATTATAGCGTACCAGACTCAATCTACGGCGGTAGATCTACTAATCTCCTTTCTGGACTCTTAATTCCCCGCAAAGAATTATTATAGGTCAGTTAAACGAAAATGGCTTCATATTATCATTATTGTTAATCGAAGTTATTACATTATTGATTGGTTCCGGATCGTTGAGGTATCGCGTTTATTCGCTTATGTCATGTCTGAATTGTGAAATCGTTAAAGCTGAAGCATAAAGAGTTACAAAGATGAGAAAATATCAATAGCCGACATTTACTTGTAACATCAGCCATCAAGTCCCACTTCTGTCTCTTCGTGTGCGCGTAAGAAGCCTTCTCTGTTTATTATACAAATAAATTTGAATATATAAATAGCTCCTCTATACATATATCTCTCACATTTGATAAATAGATGATTAGATCCGGCCTTGACCGATGCGTTGTAAAAGCTATTGCACATCGCTGATTTTTACTGCTATAAAAATATCGAGTCTATTGCCTCCGGAAAACAATGGTCAATATCGGATGCAATCGCGAGCCAAGATCTACCGTGCCGGACGAAGCGGTTCTCGTTAATAATCCTTCGCCATCCGCATGCATATGCTTTTTTCTGTCGCGTCGCGGCTCGCCAATGGCAGATTCTTCTTGCGGAATTAGAAAGTGAAATATTTGAATTGCAGAGAGGCTGACTTCACTGACATAATAATTAATTTATAACCACGATAAGAAGCCTGCGTTAATAGCAACGCGAATGAGCGTATAATATTGCGATATTAATTATCATCAGAATCAATTATCGCTCATTGCACAAGTTTAATCGATTACTTCGTCGTTAACTTACATAGGATTAATGAATATTGCGGAAGGAAATCTTACATTAGTGCAAGATAAAATAAATAAAAGCATCTAAAAATTATATAATACATCATTAGAAAAAAAACATATCTTCTATATCCGACTTTTAATATTAAAATTTTGCTTAAATTTTAAATATATCTTTTTTGATATAAAGTTAATAATTGTTCACCCACGATGATATTGTTTTTATTCATATTTGTGATGTACCAGCATTGAAAAACCTGTTATATATTCAAGTTTTCAATTTTAATATAATAATATAATAATAATCAAATTTATTTATACTGACAATCACTAGAAAAAGATTAATTTAATTAAACTTTAATTCTTTGATTTTTAAAAATATTTTTTCAATTTAGACAGAAATGTTTTAGACTCTTATGTCTAATATAATTCTCACACAAACCATTACCTTGAAATTCAAATAAATAATAATTTATAACTGACTGGGATAATAGCAGTGTTGTGAAGATGTAATATAGTTGTGGAGTTATATTATGCAAATTATGTTTAACTCAGCGATAAGTACGATGCGAGATAGATTTAAATTCAAGTATAAAGAAATAATTATACCATAAATATCGCGATAAAATAGTATGATTTTTAGATCTCATTCCCTATTGCTTTGATTGATATATGTAAATATATCACATCAACAAAATATCTATTTCAATAAATGGCTGTTAGAATAATTAATCGCTTGTTAGAATCATTAATCGTAAGAGTTGATAATCTTGCCCTTAGACAATGATCGCATCTCTCAAGTATTCGTCGCCATCGTATTTCGAGAAAATACTTAAAAGCGGTTATTACTTGCTCGCTCGAGTGTTACCGCTCAAATGTCAACAAGTCTACCGCTTGTAACAATAGCGTATTATACGCCACAAAGTTGAACGCTAAATTTTCCGGTGTAGCTATTGTATATACGTATACGTTTACGAATTATTAATCGTGAGGATTAATTAATACCCGTGTTATTAACCGTTAATAATCGTAAGAAATAATCGCACGTTTGATATTTTCTAATATTTATTATGTATAGAGCGCTATTACATACATATTTACGAATCGCAGAAGTTAATTAATTACGCGAGTTGGTAATTAATTAGAATACTTGTGTAAGAAATAATAGAGCGTTTTAGCAAATATCTATTTTTCGGGTGATCGCGCATATAGGAAAATAATACGACGATTATACAGAGCGACTCACCTTGCTACCAGCTCGTTCGAATGCGACTGACGAACAGCAGAATGAAGAGCGTACTTATAAACAATAACGCGTAAACAATGCCGAACTTTGTGACGTACCTATTGTGTTTACGTTTAGATATTTTTAATCGCGGAATTTAATATTCGCAGCGTTGATTTGTATCAAATATTAAAACAATTCGGTTATTTATATGTATATATGATGTATACGACTCATAGTTATGATAGACAGAGATTAATTAATAGGCGAATAACGAAGTGAAACGTTTCCCCGTCTCTTTTGCGACTGGATCGAAACTTCTCTCGCCATTATCTCACTTTCACCCTCACTCTCGAATGGGCGACACTTTTACTCGAGTGTTTAGGACAAGTTCGCGTTGTACGTGCTATATTTATCGAACAGCAGATTAATGATAGCCTAGTACACGATTCGAAGCACGATCTCAGTTGTGTCAGCTTTTCCCGCAAATTAATTCTGTTTAATCACTGATGACTTTCTTCGCAGGTTGAGAACAGATCCGTTCAGAATACCTTATAAGGACTTGTCGTTCTTATTATATTATAGATTTCGAAATTTTATAAGATTGTACAAGAACTATTATTTATAATTTCCACTTCTCAAAAAGTTACCTTACAAAATCTTTGTATTTTCTTTTAAAAGCATAATTATATTATACGTATGTTGAAAAAAATAAAAATAATAGATTTAAATAATAATCTTTCTCAAATGAAATAAATTTGAATATTTACATATTTAAAATTGTTTAATAATGAATGTTATTTGAATTTTATGCAAAATTCTGTAGCGTTATTTCAGTTATCGGTATGTATTTGTTAAGCGCAATCGCGCGCGAAACGCTTTCACATTCGTAAAATATATCCTGATCAAACTAGTCATTAAATAAAAGTATCGACATTGCGTTAAAGTTATATGCCATACAAAAATTACAAGATGCACTTAAACTGTGTCGCGATCAAATATTACCTATTTAAATAATAAGAATAGAAAATTAAATGCTCTTTGGCAAGTTACACTGATGACTTTCTTCGCAGGTTGAGAACAGATCCGTTCAGAATACCTTATAAGGACTTGTCGTTCTTATTATATTATAGATTTCGAAATTTTATAAGATTGTACAAGAACTATTATTTATAATTTCCACTTCTCAAAAAGTTACCTTACAAAATCTTTGTATTTTCTTTTAAAAGCATAATTATATTATACGTATGTTGAAAAAAATAAAAATAATAGATTTAAATAATAATCTTTCTCAAATGAAATAAATTTGAATATTTACATATTTAAAATTGTTTAATAATGAATGTTATTTGAATTTTATGCAAAATTCTGTAGCGTTATTTCAGTTATCGGTATGTATTTGTTAAGCGCAATCGCGCGCGAAACGCTTTCACATTCGTAAAATATATCCTGATCAAACTAGTCATTAAATAAAAGTATCGACATTGCGTTAAAGTTATATGCCATACAAAAATTACAAGATGCACTTAAACTGTGTCGCGATCAAATATTACCTATTTAAATAATAAGAATAGAAAATTAAATGCTCTTTGGCAAGTTAAAATAAAATGTAGTAATAAGATTATTATTTTTTATTTCAAATGTAGTCACTATTAAGATAAATCTAATAGAATAATGAAAGAGAGAGAATAAACAATTAGAACAAAATAATTAGATTATTTTATAGAGAGAGAGAGAATTTAGTTTATTCATATATATTTTGTTTTACAATATTACTTAAAAGGCATTTGTTATGATTCATCGAATCTTATTGTATAAAATTACAGTTATGTGATGATACTAGATGATATTACGAATTTACAGTTACGATGATTCACACATATATCTTTTAATTGTAGTTTCACCTTTTAAACGTAGAAAGACGTACAAAATAATATAAAGAAATATATGATTAAAATTGTTATTATATGATATTTATCATTATAGCAGAAAAATAAGAGATTCTCGTCCTCTCTCTCTCTCTCTCTTTCTCTTTCTCTTGACTCTTACGGTATTTCCTATATGTTTGCTCTCACTAGAGCGACTCTTAGAAGTATGCACAGATTCATTCTCTCAGTTTAAATGTGTGTTTTGAGCACACAGCGTCCGTTTTGCTACTTCATCGCCGATATTTCGCACGCTGGTATGACGCAAACCACAAGGCAGTATGTATAGTGATGTAAAAGGTGGTCCTTGTAATAGCAGAAACCGTATATCCGTTTGTCCGGCCATTCTCTCGGACACGCTGTCGGTCACGTGCGTCGGCCAATTCACGTGGCATCAGGCGTGTTGTACGCTAAAAGCTGTAGCGCATAACGTATATATATATAGCGTATATCTATATATGTGTCAGCTTAGCCTCTTTCAATCCTTGACCGGATTGAAATTCAATTTTGTTTTCATAAAAATAGATCGCATACGTTTAAATATCATCTATATAAATACCCTTCATTTTATATGAAAATTTTAACAGATGTAATAAATTAACCAATTTTGCTAATCTGAGAGACAGGAAAATGATAGTGTTATTTTCTATTTTTCCGAATGTATTGTAGCGTATCGAAAGCAACCAATCAAGCGTTGCTGCTTTATCTTTTAAAGTCGAATGTTTAACGGCGACCTTTTCTGCCTAAATATATGTGCAGTATCGATTGGCCGCGACGAGTTTCAGAACTGCTACTTCGAATTAGCAACCGTGTAATTTCAATGGTCGTGTAATTTCAAATGCCACTGGATAAACAGGATAAATAGAGTTGTTCCAGTGAATAAACTCCAAGCACAATAGAGTAAGAAATAAAAATCTGAAGAGCGACACATACGACAAATATTAATTCAAACGTACTTCTCGATACGGAATTTAATACATTATAACTATATTTAATAAACTAACTAATATTAAACTATAAAAATAATATATATA
>NW_021853432.1:139596-158061 GCF_003651465.1 Formica exsecta
ATATATATATATATAATTCCCATCGTTGACGTTACACTGTTATTGGATCACTTGAGAACGTAAAGACGGATCCTATCGGCTTCAGTGAAGCAGACACAAAGTAGAGTAGCGAGCGATACCGTTACTAGCAATCGCCACCGCCTTTTGCCTTCGTCTCTTCTCTTTTGTGATGGCAGGATAATAGCGTGATAGTACGATTGCGAATCCGTTTCTCTTTGTTAATTAAACAAGTTTGTAATCGCAGGATTAGAAGCGGAGCAGGAAAAGACATGCAGCCGACATGTTCCCTTTATATGCAAAAACCACATAAAGTGGTCAGTAAATATTCAGTCTTATTTTAGACACGAGACAATTCTCTTCAAATAAAAAAATAAGATTGATCCATGCATCATAATGGATAATATAACGCATTAAGTGCGTTTCTTTTCACGCATTTTTTTTCGCTCTCGCACGAACGCAACGTTAATAGGGTCAAGAGACATTTATATACGACGTCAAAGAGCAAGAAGGTTGTCGGATATTGCGGAAGCAGCTTGTCATTTTCCGCTTGGTTGACTGGATAAAGCTACTTACAAGTGAATATTGGACTCCTTGAATCTCACTGTGGACTTGTCGTGTGAATGGTTAGTGAACATGATGTTACGCACGGCAGAAATTACAACGAGTAACATCACTGTCTAAATGGCAATTGAAACCGTAAGCTTCAGAAAATTGTCTCTAACTTATGCGAGGTATTCTGGTCGTGCAACGTCAAAAATGACGAGTACGTGACACCCTTGCGAGGAATATCAGCGCATGTTAAACGAAACATTTTTAGCATAATTAATATATAGCCTCGAATGTGTATGTGTGAAGCTAATTATTAGCGTGTGGCCAAGCTGATATTTTGAGCAATTTATATCCGCGCAAGTCTGTAACTCAATTCGTACCACTGTTACCGGTTCCCACGATTGAACGCTTTCTCTCTTGTCAAACTCGTTCCATGCGCCTGAAGCCCACGAGATTTCGTGTTGTTTGCGAACCCAGCGTGGAAAATCGATGCATTAACACGAAACAATAGCGCAAAGTTGCGAATCAGTTGACACATGGGAGAATTTTGTGAAAATATTATATGCAATAATACGTTGGAGTAAGTTTAATCACTTGTGTTTTTTTCCATCGAGGAAGAAACAAAGCTCTTAAGAATTCCGAATATTTCGCACTTTTGCGCGATTGCCTTCAAATGATAGAATATGGACAAAGATATTGACGTGGAACGTCACAGTTATTACTGGTCGGTTGCAAGAAATCATTGAGCAAGTGAGAGTAATCATCATTATTCTCGGTTTACCACACGTATCCACGCGCAACTCGGCTCGAAGCAAATGCGGCATTCCCAAGTGGCCGCATTGACTATTACACGGCCAGTTAACTCAATGCAACGTGAGAAATTAATTCATACCTGCCGTGACAGAATTGGATTTCGACAAATTGCGCGGAGGGTTTACTTCCTCATCGCACATTGTTCTTTTTTGGAGAAGGAGCTTTCACCGGAAATCGTAACGACGCGACAGCGTTAACGCGATTCGTCATGTCTGACGCAAGCATCCTGAACGCGGCACACGATTTCAAAAGGCATGAAAAATTCGATTTTAATATGCAACTAATGTAAGGACCGTTTACTTAACGTTGAGGGAGGGGGAGCGCGATTCTTTACTTTATTTAATTATATACTTGTCTTTTTTTTTAATGTTTCAAGAGAGTCTCTTCAAGAGTTCCTTGTCCCCAGTCATGTATCACATGTTCGGATGCTATGCTATTGTTGTCAAACTAGTCTTGGATTTATGGTATATGATATCGCCTACTATTGAAAGTGAGATTGAAATCATGCGTCGTGCGTTGGTCGATGACCAGGTTACCTTGGTATTCATGTCGCTCTTGCAAGATAGTTAATTACTTACAACACTCGTATCGTCGGGATTGACACGAGCATTCATCGATGCACGGTAGAGTCTTCATTATCATGGGTATAATTTAAAAAATCTTTAATAATCAACATAAATAATCCCAAATTAATTCAACTTATGTTGAAATCGCGTAAATAAAAATGCGCTGCTAAAAACAAGGATGTAACTTATAGAAAGCGGCGAGATCAAGCGCATTTACGGATTCGCAACGCCCTTTTTTTACTGCAGAATGTTGACGAGCCTATCTATCATCGTCATAGAATCTCGTTGTTGACGCAATACTACTTGTCGCCGCCGTTAAACGAATCTCGCCGGGAGCAATCGTAATTCCGATGACGAGAAAAATCTTTCGGGCATTAGCGGGGAAAGGCGGGTCGCCAACCGCGCGACATGAATGGACGAATTGTTCTTACGAAACGAGCATAATATCCCCAAGGGATTTCTCCTCTCGCATATCGCGCGAGAAAACAGGCTCAAGGTAGCCGTCGCCTATGCAACCGCGATTATGCAGCTGCGTACGTGGAAGTCGATCGTCAGGTGCGTTCGTGTATCTCGATCGTTATTCCCTTGCGGTTGCTCTCGCGTGCCTTCGAATACCGGAGGCGCTGAGAATTACAATATTGTGCGGGCATGGAAAACTATGCGAAAATTATGCAACTCTACAATAAGAGAAATGGTTTGCCCTCAAACACCGCCAGCTGGGGTATTTTCGCAATTTTACACAACGTTCACTCGATCTTGTGTATTTCTCAGAGTCATTAAAAAATATGTATATACAAGTCAATCTATTTTATTTACTCGAAACCTATCCTCTCTTAAGTTTAATATGCATGATGCGTATGTACAAGGTGAGACGCGGCGGAGATTGGCGAATCGAGACATTTCATAATGCGATTCAAGTTTCGCATTAAAAATATCGTGTTGTACGCGATGTACGATGTCAAACACGGATTCTCCCACGTATGCCGGGATGCAACTGCGATCATTGCCGATTGTTGGGTAACGTGACGCGACCGGTTCGTCGGGGGCCGCAAAACGGCCCGGTTGGCCGGAGGCCAGACGCAGGAAAGAAGGGCGACGCGAAGCGTCGACCAGCTGACCCAATGTGCCCGGACGAGGATGACCTCGAACAGCCGGGTACATCGGTCCCGATTGCCGCGGTAACAAGAAATACCCGTCGTCGAATAACCGGATGTCACCTGCTCCGGTCATCCCTAGTTCAACATCACTGGATCATGCCCGAAGAAACGCGATGCAGTCCCGTACACCAAAAGTGGTGGCAATCGACGCTGATAAAATGAAAAATTAAAAAAAATTGCACCAGATCGTGACAAATTATTCTCAAAGAATTATATACAGTAATGAAAAATGTCTTATTTTCTCTGACTAAATTAATTCTATCGTCGCTAATCAGGTTACAGCGACGTTATAATGAAAAGGGCAAAATGCGCAAAATTATCTGTCGCGATATATCGTATATATGAAGTCACGTGCGCACGCAAGTATACAGACACTCACGTGTACGCGGAAATAAAACAACGTGGAAATATTCCTCGCGAGAAGAGGAGTCGGTCAGATAACTGTACGTCGCGGCCTCCGGACGACATCTTTGGTGTCGCCGATGTCTGGCGTCCTTTACATATCCATATCCGTAGACACGCTCATTTCTAAACGTTTCTTTTTTTTTACTCATTTATTCCTATCATTTTCTTGAATTGCGAGTAATATGTAATCAAGTTTTCTAAATCCGCGGAAAAACCTTGCAAGTATCATATTTAAGACTTCAATTACCATCCCTCTTACTGTGTAAATATCAGAAGAAGAAATTATTATTTCGATGTAGAGAATATCTCTGTAAATACGAAGTGAATGTGTCGACATCCATATGACGCATAGCAATTATTTCGCGAAGAGCTATGACCAAATAAAGCTCCTACTATCCTTCAATAAATTTCCTTTCACCACCCACCGTTTCCTCTGTCAAACTAAAACAACGTGGAAATATTCCTCGCGAGAAGAGGAGTCGGTCAGATAACTGTACGTCGCGGCCTCCGGACGACATCTTTGGTGTCGCCGATGTCTGGCGTCCTTTACATATCCATATCCGTAGACACGCTCATTTCTAAACGTTTCTTTTTTTTTACTCATTTATTCCTATCATTTTCTTGAATTGCGAGTAATATGTAATCAAGTTTTCTAAATCCGCGGAAAAACCTTGCAAGTATCATATTTAAGACTTCAATTACCATCCCTCTTACTGTGTAAATATCAGAAGAAGAAATTATTATTTCGATGTAGAGAATATCTCTGTAAATACGAAGTGAATGTGTCGACATCCATATGACGCATAGCAATTATTTCGCGAAGAGCTATGACCAAATAAAGCTCCTACTATCCTTCAATAAATTTCCTTTCACCACCCACCGTTTCCTCTGTCAAACGCATCACAGCAGCCTTATGCATCCAACATTGCATGCAAAAATTAAGCATACTAATTAGATCGTTTAAAGATATACTATGCGTTAAACATATCTTTTTTTTTCTTTCACAGATGGAGCTTTATCGAATAATGTTAGGGCTTCCAGGATGGAAAGGGATCTAGAGGGTAAGTCTCCGCAAATGTTTATGTAATGTATCTAACAAATCTATGCTAGTCGTGACACATTTGCGACACCTGAATCACACTGATACACGCAGACAAGGATTGCACTCAAAATTGTGTTTTCCCTAAACTTAAAGGATTCGATATAAAGTATTTAATTTTCTATTTAATTGTAACATTTTTATTTAGTTTAAATATATAACAAATTTATTAAAATATAACAAAGCTTGAGTGCAATCCTATGATATCGAACAATCTTTCCGCTTTGTTCTTTGTCTCTGCTCTCTAATCTCTTCTCACAATACATCATTTCTCGTCTCAGTTCTTTATGTGCGTGTTGACGCGAGGTGCGGCCGTGTAAATAAAATTCTCAAACGGGCAATACTTTTCTATCGCTAAATTGACTACGATATGTATATGTCATTTCATTTTGATGGTATTTGGCCTGTCATATGATTAATTGCGAAATGCTCCTTCCCAAAGACATGAAAATTCATCATGCTGCCCGGAAAACATATTTTGATATTCTTTCAAAAAACCTACACGATTCGAAAATAATAGAATTATATATAATATTTTTGCTATTTAAATTTTTAGATATTATTTTAAAGAATAATAAACTTTTTTTTTCTTTTTATCATACATTTTTTCATATATTACTCGATAAGCATAGAATTTTCAAGATCTAAGGGTTATACATAAGCAATTAATGATTAAACATCTTTCTTTTCCTTGCATGCCTATGCTGTTTCTATTCAAAAAACTGTTTTTTTTTTTCACAAAGTAAGATAATGACGTAAATTAAGCAAGGTACCACGGATATAGTATTACAACAGGTGTCCTAGGCTACGAAAGAAGAAGGCTAGTCTACTAAGATCGTCTATCTCTTTTTTTCTGTTTCTGTTTACTGCTCCCGTCTGCTCCCCGCCTTCAACTCTTCTCAACAACTGGATGCCGTCTGCCTCCAACGTCCGTCCGCCACTCCGTCTCTCCGACGACCTACATTACAATAAAAAATAACAATATACGCGAATTGCATCGACCGCCGATGTAAACGAACGTCAACGCACGGTATATGACAATTACGACACGAATGAATTCGCAAATGCGAAACGTGGCTGAACGAATCGAATTCGTTGCACACATTTGCGCTTGGTTTTGAACGGAAAACGTATTTTGACTTCATGTCCCGTTGCAATCGCTTCCCTCGTTTTTGCTCGTTCTCGATAATTCTATTGATAAATCATCGACGTACTACGATGGCGCGTATTTCACGTGGTTAATGATTTTCCATTGCCCCTGGTATTTTCTTCACTTTCGAATTTGACTCTTCAGGAGTGACTACAGTCCTCTTGGTTTCGGCACGTCCCGGAAAGTCTGTACCTCCAGTTGGATTATTGACAAAAACCGCACGAACGTTTGTGCAAGATGGGGCAAGCACCGAATTCGCCACTCAAGTTCTTGGTACAACTTTAGACAACGGTCGCCTCTACGCAAGAATTCTATCCACATCCAGCAGAGTGTTCTATGATAAAGAGCCGACGCCAGATCCATCAAGTCCCTATGTCGTTTATCCATCGAGAGCGGAAAACAATTGGCGATTTAAGGTAGCCCTCGATAACGCACCGATTAAAGCTATCGAAGAAATAAAAGTGCTGAGTGGTGATAACGATGCGGAATCGAACGATTCTGAGAGGCAGAGGAAAACTGCTAGTATAAAACTGGACGAGTTGTCCAAAGAGAACGATATATTTAATAAAAGAGAGTTAAATGTAGATGCACAGAGATTCAAACCGGCAAAGGTACGACCGGCCGACGATTTGCCCACTTATACTGTTAAACACGAGTACGTGACGAGCAGCTTCGATTCGTTCGACGATGCGCAGTCTAAGAGTTTCAGGCCGCGAGAACCGAAAATCTTTAAACCGCAAGTTCCGAAGGCTCCGCCGCAAAGAAAAGCGGAGACGAAACCTTTTGCTACGGTGACCTATCACGGTTTCGCGGACTTCACGACCACGGTCGGCGACACCGTCATCATCTTCTCGCCGAGCACGTCGCCGGCGCCCATGGGACGCCCTGCTACTACTATTAAAGGCGACGCTACGCTTCGTCCGGACGATGGCGTGGCAGTGCTGAAGATTCGTCCTACGACTGTGATGGAACATGCAAGAACCGATCGACCTTACGAAGGAGATCGAAAGCATGCTTCGGACGATCAGCTATTGAGTGCAATTAATCGCGGTAATATTCAACCGAGTGTCACTGAGGAGACTGAAGCCGAATCGTCCACGATATCCACGGAACCGTTACTACTGGTACCCGATGTCGAAACGGGATCATTGAAGCCGACAGGTCTTCTAAAAGTCATCGACTCTACTACTTCGTTGGACGGTACTACGACTCATTACAAGAGCCTTATTTATGGCACGTATATTGGCACAAACTATGCGCAAATTATTCACACGTCTTCAAATGTATATTATTTCCCGGATGAAGCTACTGTAACATATGGAGGAACTGACGATACCACGGTGGATTATGGTACAACCGGAACGGAGTCTGACGAGCAAGATACCACTGTCGAGACACTGCCTTCTACTACACCGACGACCAACGAAGAAACACCGTTCGAAATAAACGAATTGACCACTCCGTTGAGAGGTACAACGGATAGTGTCTTAACAACATTGAAGGACATTTTAGAAAGTGCGAGAAAAGTGCTAGGGACGACCGAATCAATACGACCGATGTTAGATTACGAACTTCCCAATGATATAATGTCAGGAGAGCCTCAGGGTCGTAGTATTAAAGGTGGCTCTTCTCAGAATAATCATCAGTCCGGCAAAGACAAGCCGCATAGATTTAAGTCGGATAATACAGAAGAGAAAGTAACGTTAGCTACTAAATTACTACCATCTACCGTCTACAAGACGTTCACATATTTCACGACTTTCTTTATTCCGGACAATGATCAGACTACCACTTCTATACGCTCTCGAGAAGTAGTCTCTTCCGAGATAACCTTTTTGACGGAATTAATTGGACCTACCTCGACCGACAGTTCGATTCAATCTACTTTGTTACCAGATACAAAAACACCAAGTTTATCCGACGAAATCGAAGAAGAGCAGACTACTAAACAAGACGAGGAAATAGAACTCATCTTTAAAACTTTGTATACGACGTATACGTATCTAACAACATTCTTCCAAGAAAATACATCAAGTGTATCCAGTCGACAAGTCGTCGAGACTAACGTTATCACGCAGACCATTGGACCAAACGGCGTTTCCGCCATTGTCGCCGGTCTCTTTGACAAAGACGAATCCGTTTTGATATCACCGACAACAATATCGCAGCATATCTTCCCGTCCGTAACAAACGCTCAAATTCCTGAGGAATTTAACAAAGGTACCGAGCCTTATAAAGTTTCTGACGAAACGACGGAAGAAAATTTAACCACTTTCCAACAGCAGGATACTACTGTACACGAGAACATTCCAACGGAATCTATCACAACAGTGGATGATTTTGAGACATCGGACGGATGGATCACTGATTTAGAACCGAGTCCTACCCCGGCTATAGCGAGTCAAGCGATAAGAGAACAAGTGAAAACGTATTACACTACTTATACGTATTTTACCACTATCTTTGTGGACGATGAAACGGAAATCGAGACACGAACTGAAGTCTTCACTAATATCGTCACAGAGACTATTACGCCCACAAACGTTCAACCGGTTCCACAACAAACGACTCAATCAGCGACGCCAAAATCTGAATCTGCCGAGAATAAGCCTGCAGTTCCTCCAGAGATCTTGGCATATTTAGAGGCGCTTCAACGTCAAAAGTCTCAAGAAGAGGCGCTCTTATTGGCAAAAAAAATTCAACAAACCAATACTGACGAAGCAACGCACGCCGAAGAAGTCACAACTCTGACCGAAAACAACACCGAGTCAACAACGGAACTGCTTACTACCTTGGAAGATCGGTCCACTAAGCATCTAATCAACAATTTCCAAGTAGGCGCGCAAGTAACACCCAATCCTCCGGCTGATATGAAAGTTCTGGGCTCTATGATTACAGATGTTGTGTCATCTTCTAGCTCCGGTGGTGGCACCGTTCTGGATGTGATGGATAAGAGAAATGCCGTTCCTGAAGATCAAGAACTGTCAGAGTCCAATAATCACGAAGTAGAGCCGGCACCGACGTTACTTCTACAGACTAGTTACACGACCTTCACGTATTTCACGACAATGTACAAAGGCGACCAAACGAATGTCGCCAGCCGTCTAGAAACAGTTACGAATGTCGTCACAGAGACTTTAAGGCCGTCTCTCGTAGTGCCGGTTCCGACCAGCACATTGCCGGTGACGTACTTCACAACCTTTACTTATTGGACGACATTCTACAAGGGTGGCGATACCATAACCACTAGTCGCGAGGAAACGGTCAGCAACATCGTCACACCAGGAGTTTCGCCTACGCCTACGGTGGAACTTGATGTAATAATGACGTACACGCCAACCGTGAATCCACTGTTGGAGGAGGATTCTCTTGTTAACGAACAAGAATCCAAAGTCACGGCGGATAATGAAGTTACGCCTTTAGGCAACACTGCTCCTGAAAAATCAATTACCGAGAACACAAACGTATTGTCTAAAGAAATTATAACCAGCTCTAACAATAAGAACGCCGTGAATACTTCGTCAATTTCGCCCGAACCTACGACTTTTTATACTACATTCACTTATTTCACTACCTCCTACGTCGGAAATCAGACGATTCTAAATAGCAGATTGGAGACAGTAACCAGCGTATCGACGCCGGATATTACAACGCAACAAGCGACCGGTCGCGCAATTAACGGCCCTATATATCCATCGATTCAAATATTAAACACCGATGAAAAAACAAGCGTGACACCCTCCAAGGCATCCGATAATCTCAAAACAGGTTTGATCTCGACGATACGTTCAAGTGAAGTACATGAAGATATTACGACACATTACACGACAGATGTATACGGTACTTATGTAAATGGACATTACGCACGAATAGTACAGAGTTCGACAAGAATAGAAACACCGCCCTTACCTTCCTCCTCGATAGCTACACCGGTTCTTCCTACGGGCGTTTTGTCTTTGAATAAAGGAAGCGTAGTAGATGTCGACGAGATCACCACTGTTTACTTCACAACTAAGCAGATTGGCACGCTTTTCAAGGGAACCTACGCCAAAGTAATCGAGAGCGCATCAAGCACCAAGATAGATGAAGAAAAAAAAGCGAGTATTCCGCCGACTCAAGGTCACCGAACCGGCCTTGTGCGTTTGATTCAGGGTCAAATCGAAAATGACGGAACAACTACATTCTATCAATCGAAAGTTATTGGTACTAGTATCAATGGTAGATATGCTCAAATCATCGAAAGTACTTCCAGCTTCTTTGCGTCAAATCCCACGACAAATATTTCACCAACTTCTACTCTACCTCCGAGCCAGTCGACAGGTATTCCAGAAATTTTGCCTTCTCCTGCAGTTATCCAGTCTTCCCTTTCAGAAGATTCCACAACAGAATCTCCGGACCACGACGAGGATTCCAGCCAGAACGAAGAAGACGACGAAGACGACGAAGAAGGCGAAGATGGACAAAGTTCTAAAAAGAAATCACGATTAACATTCTCAACTAGAAAGAGAACGTTCACGCCAGTGATCAGACCGTTCGCCTCCAGGAATAGACCGACGTTTAATCCGAAACGTAAAGGCGCGCAAGCTGCGACGACTATCACCAGAACGGATATAACACCTACGATAACCGCGACTTTGGCTGGCAAAAGTAACAGATTCGCTTCGTCGCGAGGTCGCGTCACTTCGCCCATCGGGCCATATTCCTCAACATTGTCTCCGTCAGGTTCTAGACGATTTTCTGCCAGACGGGGAACAGTTACTTCGAGCTCGGTATTCCCAGCGAGCAGTACTCGCGCTAGAGGACAAACCAAAATAACTCCGTCGTCTGTGTTTCAAAGTAACAGACGCGGACCAACGTCAATAAGAGGATCTTCCTCTAAACTCGCAACTCGCATTTCGAGTTCTGTGTTTCCCGGCGCTTCCTCGAGATATAGACCCGGTATTCGACCATCGTCGACGTTATTGAGAGGACAACCTACGGCTAAGCACGACGATCAAGAGAACGATGCTAATGAATTCACTACAACTACGCTCTTGACAGATGAGACGCCATTCACAGAGTATTTTGAAGGCGAAACTGTTACTACACCTTTGCAGACTACGACAGAATCATCGAGAAGATCTACGAATCCGCTCTTGCGATTCCGCAGGCCTATTAATTTAAACGGTAGATCAGGAACTACTGCACGACCACCGGCGACTACAACACCGAGACGATCGGGAAATTTAAATAGACCGAGCGCGCCGACAGTTCCCAGAGTGACGAACGGACGAACAAATAACCGAGCGACTCCTCCAGTATCCACAAGAAATCGACCAAGTAATACAGGTCTGTTTCCTCCACGTGGATTTCTTGGTAGAAAGCAAGAATCAGCCACTGAAGAGCCAAATGAAGAACACGACAGCGAGGATGACGCAGGTTTCGAAGACGAACAACCCGTTGAAGAGATATCAGATAACGACTATGAAGGATCTGAACACGAAGATAGAAAATCGAATGTAAATGTGAATCGTCGTTCTGGAAAAGCCGTTGGTTCCGTCGTACAAATCAGACCTTTCGGAGCTAGAACAAGAAGAGTCCGTCGTCAGGCTAGTCAATTGAGAACATATAGCAGTCGCTTCCATAGACCCGTTCAATCGTCATCTATAAAAGATGAAGAGAAATCTGATTTACTAGACGCCGTAGCGAGTAAAGATGACATTGTAAAGATAGCACCAAAACCTAGCGCTCGATATAATAATCGAGCGCGGAGTTTGACGCCATCGCAATCACAACAGAAGATATTTAATAATCCGGATCAATCGACGGAAACAACGGAGTTTGTAAATCAGCAGAATAAACCTAAAACCAGACCGAATCAATCTACTAATGGAAATAGAAACGGATCTGTCAGAATAAAACCGTCATCGATCTCGAGCAATGGAAGACAATTTACGTTAAGAGAAAAAGATGCTGCTTCGAACAGATCGGATTACAAGAGACCGACTTCAAGAACGACCAGTAGATCAACCAGTAAAACAACTCAGAACGGAAGAGTGAGACCACCGAGATTACGAAACGGATCTTCCAAATCTTCAACTGGATCTTCAAATTCTCGAAGAGTACCACCATCCCGCGGATCCTCAAGATCGACGAACGTAAGAAATGGAAATAGCAGAAGAGTTCCTACAAGAGGCAGAGGATCTTACGAGGATATCCGTGAATCGCCGACCGTATATCCGAATTTTGATGGCACGATAACCGTGACGCATTACGTACCGACGGAGGTCACGATTCCTGTGATAAACAACGGCGTCACAGAACATCGTAATATCATAACCCAGCAACCCAGCACCGAAGTTCTCAGACCTTCACAATATAGCACGGTAACAGCTGGAGACGGCAAGTCGCTTGTGGTAATCGTCAGCGAAGTTACGGGTACCAACGTTCAAGGCCAGACCGAGGTTACACGATTTTTGCTTCACGAGACACCCACCACACGTATCTCGTACCCTCTTTCAAGCCTCGGTGGTCGCCGCGTCTCTCAATCGGTTATCGTACCCACGACGGTATATTCCGTGGAGAATATAGTTTCTACGATACAACCGTCCTTGTCCGGGAATGCTCCTCTCGCCAATATTCTTCTTTCGCAATTACTACTGGGTCAATTAGGTCCGAATCCCCTGTTACAACATCAAGCTACGCCCACCACACAATATAACACACGCACTACTTCCTACGTCACCACAATAACAAAACATCAAAGCACTGTCATTCCCCTCACTTTCCGCGGAAAAGAGATCTTGACGACTCTAGTCGATTCTTCGACCGACGTTGTCACCGCGACAGAATTCATAACGGACACCGTTGTAGTAACTCCAACAGCCGCGATATCGGCGGCCAACATAAATTCTCTCTTGCTGTTGCTTCAACAACCGCAGCCTCAGCCGCAAAATTCTAATCCGTTGCTGGATCCTCTGTTCGCGCCTCCTCCGTTTACGCAGAGCAACACTCTACCGGGTGAAGTCGAGAGAAGACATCAGCCGGCCGATGGCGACTACAAACACGACATTTACGAGTATTCCGAGGAGGAGGCCGAAGTGGAAGAATATCAGAAGCCATCTAGATCGTACGGCGGACGTGGTAAACCAAATGACAGAAAAAAAGCCTCCGCGGCTTCCAATAAGGTCGAATCCAGCGTAGTGACGCTCTACGTTTCCGGCCGCAGACCCGGAGAATTCAGCACTGTTTTAAGCACTGTAAAAGTCGGTGATTCCGTTACTGCATCCAGAAGACGAAGAGATGCCTTGGAAGAAGCTATCGAAGTCCGACCCTCCATACCGCCATCATTGCACGCTGGACCGGCGGCCGTCGCCATTTTAGCGGGAAGCGAAGATCCCATCGACGCACATGCACCGACACAAAGTCTCGAGAGCGTAGTGGGTGACGTCGGACGGCATATTTCCACGTCCATCTATGCCTAATATTATCTTTTCCGCCAAAAAAAATCTTTCGCTCCTCACCTTCTTCCCTTTCGCCTTTATATCATAATTTCCATAATTTTCTCGAAATCCAGAGAGATCCACAGATCTTAGAATTGCCCGAAGCTAACGGTCTTTCCTAAAATCTCTATTCCATTCGGAGAGCGTTAGTTTAGCTTTCTTCGGACACAGTGGACAAAAAAGAGCAACATTGACGAAAATCGAGGTTGCCGCATAATGTAATATAGATAATAATCGAAACTGCCGAGATCTCCTTTCTTGAAGCAAAAGAAAGAATTGTGGGTAGTTGGCAGCTTCGGTGAAAAGAGAGCTATCCGCGAGGATGGCTATTTCGTATGTCCGTTTTGCAGCTCGCTCTCTCCCAACTTCTCTCGAATCTTTTCTATTCCCTTCTAAAAATTTCCCCTTCGAGCGTCGTTCCCACATTTTTCTCCTATTATACTAACACAGCCTCGATCTGCCGCCGCACGCGCGCCCACACGATAAAGTCGAACATGATACTCTCTTCCGTCGACAACATTACAACAAACAAACACGTCGTACGCTTGTTGCGGATAATGTCACTAAAACGCACAGTGTACGAGGCGAAATCCAATCGGACGTGCATACAAAAACAAAACACAAAATGTCAGCGTAATTTAATTTCAATTGATTAACGCATCACAAAAAAAATCGTCGAAAACAAAGCTTATTCGCAAAGACTTTGATATCGATCGCGGAATGAATCTAAGCATGAGATGGATAATATGTATTCAAACAGACGAGTAGAAACGCATCGCCTTTGCAGGTGATTTCTATGATGAGTCGGTGCAATATGGAAACGTAAACGTCGAACACGAGAGAGAAGGCACCGTCAACGTATGGTCCGCGAATGAGGATGACGTAAATCTTGGGAAAATCGACAACGAGGACGGATCTCTTGAGAACGTGCCGAAAAAACGTGTCAGAATTCGAGTACCTGTGGTGCGTAGCAGAAATGCTAGACAACATAAGCTTACGGTCGTCAGACGTAGACCTTTAACGTCTCGCACGAAGGATCTCGCGTATGTCACATCTACCGATCATGCGCCACGAAGAATCGTGGTAACGCGCGTCAGGACTCTCGGATCGGACAAATCGATCTATCCGACCGAAACTCCTATCGATTATCAATCTGCCATCGGAAAACACAAAGTGACTATAACCAGACGCAGAAAGCTTCAATCCACGCCGATATTATCAATGTCAATCAAGGATAAAGTTAGAGTTACCAGGAAGAAGCTAGTTGCAGTGCGACCGATACTACCGACGCCTACTGTTGCCATTATCACTACCGGATTCTTTACCGTACCTTCCGAGTATGATGAAGAATATTCAGACGAGGAAAATGAGGACGAAGACATGACTGTTGAAGAGGAAGATCATATTGTTGTTACGCCTAGTCTTGAAGAAACACCGAATCTTATTGACAATAAGCCGGATGAGGAAACGAATCTTACGTCGTTGGAAGCCAGTTCAACCATATCCGAAGAAAGCACGTCAGACACGCCAGTGATTATTACCGACAATTTCTTCTTCCCTCAATCTGATGACAAGAAAGATGAAGAATATGAAGATGATTATTTCGACATGACTACTACTACTGAAAATGTTGATAATATTGCCATTTTAATAAAAGATGAACAGCATTCCACCACCGAAGTGATTTCTATAAAGGACGAAAATAATGTCGTGTCTAATAAAAACGACGTTGAGACAATACATGATAATATTACAACATCAATCAGTCAAATCACGTCAGAAAAACCATCCGAGGATCAATCAATAAAGATGATTCAAGAATCCGATAACGCATTGATTAATATAACAGAATTGATCGATGGTTCTTTAGAAAATAGCAATATTACCACAAAAGAATCTAAAATTGCCATATTGAATGAAGATGTACCAGCTACTGAATTTATTCCTATAGAAAAAGATAATGACGATAACTTTGCAACGAAAGAGTACACGACAACTGCCAGTCCTGAAGAGCAAACTACCTTCATGGATGATGTCACTGCATTAAACACGCCTGAATTCACCGAATCTACAAGCCTTTCCGATGAAGAAGATGCTACGAGAATACCTAACACAACAGAAGAATATATCTCATCCATCACCGAGGTGATAACGCTCGGTACGAAAGAAGAGAATCAAGAATCTTCCGAAGCTACCGAGCGCGGCATGATGCCGGAAACGATCAGCGAAATTCCGGAAGAATTACTAACAGTACTGCCCATACGACCGGACGTTAAAATCGACTCTAATTCAACTCAGATTTCTCTAGTCGAAACCGCCCCTTTATCCAATGCCACACTCGCGTCGAGCTTTGAGAGTGTTATACCACTCGCGACTACGAAATTACCGTCGAATTATCCCGCCGATTCGTACATACCCAGCGTGATACCCCTCGGCGCGAATTACACTCGCGAGACAAAATCGTCGGTCCGCGGAACCTCCGTACTTGACACAATTCCCGTAACGAAAGTCACGACCAAGATCGCTTCGCCCACGCCGGAGGAGATCGAGGCCGGACTAACAGATGATCTTTACCTGTCGCTGTCCCGTCTCGATTTCCCCGAGATCTTGCCGTCAAAACCAGCCACGATCGGCTTAGAGACCAGATTTACGCCGGATCTCATGTTAGAGCCAAGCACGAGTGTTTATTATACGGAGACGGTAGTGACGTCGACGCGACTAAGGACGTACACATACGTGGTGACACAACAAAACGGACTGGATACTAAAGTGACATCGTCGACGACTGTACGACCGAGAGTGACGACACTTACGCTGACGGTGCCCGTCACGGTGACTATCACTCCTACCGTGGAGTCGTCAGCCGACTTCGTATCGTCTGTGTATAATCCAGTACCCGTTGCCGGTGAGTAGCCCTTTTACTCATCTGAAACCTCTCTCGCGACAATCACACCGTGCCCTCGAAAACGTTAGTCTTTCTGAGAATTCTATGAAATATCATTAAAATATATATTATTAAAATTGTTACTGTATTGCTCGAGATTCATAAATTTCCAAAGTAAAAGGGTGAAAGTTATAAATAAATAAAAATAGCCATTTTAACGTTGAGTGCACACGGTGATTGCCGCAGTGTGTAATATAATCCTTAGACTAATAAACTTTTTTTTCGCTATAGACTTCCTGATTCTCGATTACGTGAATTTGATTAAACGAAACGAACTATCTGTGCAAATACTCTGTTAAATACTGTGTTATAATTGGCTTTTGGTAATCTAAATTTTTCCTGTACAATACAACCCTGTATATGAAATGTACATATTGTATATGACAAAATGATGCTGTACATATCTAAATTTGCATTTTTTTTCTTATACGATATATATGAATATTAATCATATTGCGTATAAACTATATAATTTTTTCGATTATATTCTCTGTGTAAAAATTTTTCGTACGTTCGATTGTATGCCGAATATATGATTCACTTTAATAATAATATAGATATTTGATCTCGCGAGGAATTTATACTATACAAACGATAGGTAAGCTTATATCTTTTATCTCAAAAAATTTTATTTTGTATATATCATATTTAGATAAGTAATATCTCGTTATTGCGAGGTAATTTTCCCCTCACATATGCAAGACACTGTGATATATTGTTGTTTATGGAATCGTAACGATAGGAGAATATGAGGCGAAGGACGAGGAGGAGGGACGCAGGTTCAATCTAGCGACCCGTGTAATGTCGAATGGCGTGGAAGTCATCGTCGCGGGGCCTACTCCGGCTCTGCGATGGGAGAACTCGAATCCTCAACCTACCCTCACCTTGTCAGACGCGGTGGTCATGCTCCTGCCGCAGGATAAACCGAACGAGTTTGTCACAAAGACTTGCACAACAACTTTCACGTATCTCAGCACGATCACCAAGGATGGAACGACTACCGTCACTACAGAGCAGCAGGTGCTTACGCACATATATCTGGGCGCATTTAATCTTTTCCAAAAAATAAAATATATTAAACGTTCAAATTTTATTCCACTTTTTGCCGTTATCTAACTTGACTATCTAAAATTCTTTTGTTCCTACTGATAAGGTACAGGAAAATGTACAAAAGAGAAATTATTGTATAAGAATATTATGGAGATTTTTATGTATTATAAGTTGTTCAAATTTTTTTGTCAGCTAAAATATAGTATTGATAAAACTGACAGTTTTAATATCACTTATTAAAAAAACAGAAAAGATATAGGTAATCTTGAAAAAAATCACGTAAAAGATAATTTTAACAAAAAAATATGACTTTTTTATGTGAAATAATCTCTTTCTTATTTTCTCATATCATGAATAGAAAATGTTTTACAGATATTCAAGTTTTTAAAATCTTCTGTAAAACTGGTTATTAGTAAAAATTTGTTTTTTTTTTTTTTCTAGGTTGTAGCGAACACGGCGACGGAAGAACGACATAGAAAATCTGGCTCCGAAACGGCAGCTGTGACTCTGGAAGCGTCCCCGACTCTACGTACCGAAGTATTTAAAACGACTTACACGTATCTGACCTTGAACACGGATCATCCGGATGTGAATGACGCTTTGGAAAGTAGCACGAAAGTTATAACAAACACGGTTACCGCACCGCAGCATTACCTAGACATGATTCTCGAGCCATCAGAAGCTCCGCGACCGGAAACAAATACATATCTCAGCACCAGAATGTTGGAAAAAACATTTATGGAAGAAGGTCGTACGAAAATAGAAACGATCAGCGACACGATTACCCAGGTTAGCTCGCTTTTTCGCAAACTCTGCTATTTAATATCGATGCTCACTATGATATCATGTAATTTTATTTTCGATTTATTTGTTTGTTTAGCTAATTGTAACAGAATCAGCACCTCCGCCACGACCGACCAGTGTCACAACTACCTTGACTGCCTTGGATAATACTGACGGTAGCGTGACAGATACAACAAAGACATATTACATCACGTATACATATTTCAGTACATTCTTGGAAAAGGGTAGCACGGTAGTTCGTACGAACGTAGCCACGTCGACTGATGTGGTATTAGAGAAAGTGCCAGTGCGAAAAACCACCATGAAAACCATTCCGATTAATCTTACGCAGGAACCTATACAGATATTTGCTACTAAAACATATCTTACAACCTTCACTTATTTTACGACGTTACTGCAGGTAATTATTGAATTTCTATAGTACAATGTATTACATATATATATATA
>NW_021853432.1:159409-188465 GCF_003651465.1 Formica exsecta
ATATATATATATATATATATAAATCTTTAAAATTTCTCTCATTATAGGCTGGCCCAGATGGAGAAACGTCGACCACCGTGACGTCTCGCTCACATATCGTTGAAAACGTCGTAACGGAATCGATAGCGCCGAGTTTATTAGATGCCGACTACATGAATGCTCTATTGACGACTGCACACCATTCCGATTCGGTGAAAAATGTTGTCACGGGCTCGACGATTATCTTTTTCGACGAAGAAGATCAGATCAATCCGACAGCGACCTCAAATCTCCCGGAATCAACCTCTTTCACGGAAATAAAAAAACACGAGAAGAATGTCACGAGCACGACAACTATGATGTCGATGAATACGGTGTCACAGAACATTAGTTCTGATGCAAAACCAATAGATTTAAATAATAAACAAGTATGCACATTTTGTTTCTAACCTTCTTCCAAAAAAATTAAGAAAAAAATACTGACCTATGTATCAAAAATTTGGATATATGTTAAAATTTTCTACATTTTCCCATAGGATAATAATGGCACGCTATCAACTGACGAGCCACAAAACAAACGTCCCAATTCTCAATCCGGAGAAGATCTTCAAGTCAGTAATCTTCTCAGTCTGGGTTCTTTAGGAATAAACAGCTTGTCTGCCTTGGGACCGGTGATTACGGCAATGGCTGGATTGCTGCAGGGGAAAAGCACTGCCTCTCGTAGAAACGATACCGTATCTATCGCCGAAACTCAAGAAGTCACAACACAACGATCGCCGATTTACATTCCCGTTGCAGAATTTGCTGACGGTGATATAGAAACCGCTGAAAGTCAACACATCGGTAATATTCTGCTCTCTCGTCGTTATTGACGTTTTATCCGATATTTTACAAAATTGTTCTTTCCAGCTGCTCATCTGGCAAATCTCAATCACAATTATATCGCCGAAACGCGTCACAAGGTAACCAGCAGTCTCGCCGACGGCATACCGATATCTCCGGGCGAAATAATCACGGCAAACAGCGATGTTATCATAGGAAAACCGGGCAAAATGGCACCGAGATTGCCGCAGACGTTTTTGAAAGACGAAAAGCATATTGGCATGAAACCTCCGCCTTTACCGGTACCGAATATTCCGGTGCATCCTGTGTTAGAAGTCCTGGAGAACGATCGCGACAATGTACAAACTCAACAAACCGCGCAAGGTCCGCAAGTGCAGATCTTGCCGGCCCATCAGATTTACGAGGAACATTTGAAAGTGCCGATTTCAATTCCTCTTGATAATCCGAATCATTCAACAGTTTCTAAACAATCTCAAAAACTGCTTCCCGTTCAATCGATACCGTCAAAAAGAATTGTCTCGAAGCAAGATATCTTGGAAAACGATCCTTTGCTGAAGCCGCCCGATAGACCGAATGTGGAGCAATACGCAAATCCCAATGTAAATCTTAAAATTCCGGAATGGAATCCGGAGAAATATAGAAGACCTTGGAGTGCCAAAGATCCTTTAACACCGCCTTTATCACCTGCGAGATTTGACGAGGTATATTTATGTTATTTCTGTACAATACACCCGGGAAAAAAGTCCATATATGTATAATAATATATGTATAATATATATAATACATATATAATTAAATAATTATATATAGAATGTTTCCATATATGTTTACTTTCTTTTGTTTAATCTCTGTTTGTATAAGTATACAGGAAAATTTTTTTAAATATAATTAAAACATAATTAAAAGGATAATTTTTGCATTGTTCTTTTTCTCATTTTTTCTAATTTTGTTTTTTCTGAAAAACGATACAAAAATTATTCTTTTTATTATTATTTATTTACTCTTGTTATTTTTTCTGTATATAGAGATAGAGATTATACAAGAGAAAAAAACATATATGGACATATCCTATATATACAATTATATTTGATTTTTTATTTATGAATTCTTTTTCCCAAAGCATCTATTTGCGCAGCATGTGTGCGTGGCAATATATGATAATTTCTTTCAAGATTCATCCGGATAAACCGATTGAGAAACCTCGTCCGACTATGTTGCCTTCAGAAGAACAGAAACGACCGCCGTGGGCACAAAAAGATCCTTTATTACCGGATACTTCTATTATCATACAGAGCTCAGAATCAAAGCCGATACCAACCGAGCCGATAGTTCATCAAGTCCCGCATGTCATTGATAGATCGACGGGGCAGCCTCTATTGGTCAATATTCAACCCAGTCAAGTAGCTAACGTCGTGATTCCTCAGGGTGGCACGCAAGCTCTGATTTTTGGAGACACCAATGAACCTCATATAAGTGGTCAATATTTTGACGATCCTTCACCTTATCCGGAACCTGAAGCTGGGCCAGGTTTCGTCGGTATTCAGAAGGTACGTATAATAACTTTTAAATATCTGTATCTTTGTTATGCAAAGCTCAATTCTTTACCGCTATATATATGCTTAGGTCGAGGACTTAGTGCAATATTCAAGCGAGAAAGATCCAGCAGATTACATGGTTCCTCCGTCACCACCTGCTAGTTTCAAACCTGCTTCTTCGAAACCAGGTTTCTCCAATCATCCGCACGCTATCCTGTTGTCGCCTGGGCGCGGAAGACCGCAAGAAGTGCCAGAAACGCCTATAATACGACCCGATAAAAGACCGTCGGAAGTACACTTTATTAAACGTCCTGAGGGATCCGGAACTACCAGTCAAGGCCACGTTCATAGAGAAATTCTTGTACATCACAAACCAGAGACAGTAAACATTCGACCGCAATCCGCTCCTCATTCATCTATTCATTCTCATACGCATTCCGTCCATCAAACGCCAATGCGTGGTCATTTCTCGAATAATCAGAATCCGCCAGAGCAAGTTCCACCGAGACGCGCAGAGGTCTCGACCGAAGTACCACATCGCTATATATTCCTTGGAAAACCAGATTCTGGAAACGAGATAGCGTTAGGCGCCAACTGGAAATCCGATAAAAAGCCAATTAGATTTGCGTTAAACAATCGACCGAGACCGCGACCGATATTAAGACCGACGACTAACCGTCCTTTAGACAGGCATGTCTTTGTAGAACGACCGACTGGATATCCTGCGATCAGAAAACCAACGTACCCTGGACCGCAGAGACCTCCGGTAAACACGCAGCATACTTTTGCATTACCACATCGTCCATCGATGAATTCTCAGTCGTATCAGGAATCTACACGTATACCGTCTAAACCGTTTACTCTTCAGAGCGAAAATCAAAATAGACCGTCGCATATTTATTCAGATAAAGTACATAATATCGCAACGTCCAATTCGCCAACTGAACAGAATGACAATGTGCCTACTGGGGCGATAGAATATCATAATCCTTTACATCCAAGTTCGATACTGGAAGATAACAAACATTCTCAAACATCTACTACGAAAATGCCAGAAGATCATTCTGAAAAATGGCAAATTGGAGAGACTGTGCTATTGAATACTGATTCTGACATCGGTGCCTCGGAATATATTAATTATCCGAACCATTACCATGTAAAAGGAAACAAGAGCAACCGAAGTACCACATCGCTATATATTCCTTGGAAAACCAGATTCTGGAAACGAGATAGCGTTAGGCGCCAACTGGAAATCCGATAAAAAGCCAATTAGATTTGCGTTAAACAATCGACCGAGACCGCGACCGATATTAAGACCGACGACTAACCGTCCTTTAGACAGGCATGTCTTTGTAGAACGACCGACTGGATATCCTGCGATCAGAAAACCAACGTACCCTGGACCGCAGAGACCTCCGGTAAACACGCAGCATACTTTTGCATTACCACATCGTCCATCGATGAATTCTCAGTCGTATCAGGAATCTACACGTATACCGTCTAAACCGTTTACTCTTCAGAGCGAAAATCAAAATAGACCGTCGCATATTTATTCAGATAAAGTACATAATATCGCAACGTCCAATTCGCCAACTGAACAGAATGACAATGTGCCTACTGGGGCGATAGAATATCATAATCCTTTACATCCAAGTTCGATACTGGAAGATAACAAACATTCTCAAACATCTACTACGAAAATGCCAGAAGATCATTCTGAAAAATGGCAAATTGGAGAGACTGTGCTATTGAATACTGATTCTGACATCGGTGCCTCGGAATATATTAATTATCCGAACCATTACCATGTAAAAGGAAACAAGAGCCAGGAAAATGACAATCAAAATAAAAAAGATACGATAGATTTCACGTATTCTCAAAATATCAATAAAACCTTGAAATCACAAGCTCCGTACGGAACAGTCGTTTCCATCAATACGGTCATGAATAAACCGCTGGAAATTGAGCAAGAGCACGGCATAATTTATAAACATGAAATAAAGCC
The DNA here is from genome assembly GCF_003651465.1 of Formica exsecta. Taxonomy (NCBI): domain Eukaryota; kingdom Metazoa; phylum Arthropoda; class Insecta; order Hymenoptera; family Formicidae; genus Formica; species Formica exsecta. Next base: position 163,772 of record NW_021853432.1, read on the forward strand.
ATTATTGCAGGGACCATACGGTACCAATATCTACAACACGAGACCTTACGAATCACCTATAGTACAAGGAAAGCCTTTCGGCGTTTATAATAGTTACACAGTAGACCAGGCCACTCCTTACGGTTACAAACGAAAAGAAAATAAGCCCGATTACGAAATAGTTCACGGCATACCCGCACCTCATAATGAGAATATAAAATCGGTTAAGAAGACGCAAGACGGACAAGTCACGACGCTAAATTCGCTCGAACGCGACGATACTATCGATCTGAAACCACCAGCAATTATATCTCAATTCGGCGCGGAAGTAGACAGACCAGGCAGACCGTACTCCAGACCGATTAAATCTGATTCAAGACCCGTTATGTACTTTAAACCGGAAATATTAACGAAACCTCCGATTAAATTGGAAGTCAGACCTGATTATGCTACAAAACGTCCGGAAAATGTCAAACCAAACGCCGCGAATACTTTTATCAATCAGACATTAAATTACGGAATAAAATTGAATCACGAACACCAGAATTGGAACGTAGATGTAGCGATCCCGAATATTGTAAAATCTCAACAAAAAATATCAACGGGGCATAATTCCCGAATTTCTGAGATTAACGTGAAAATAGCTGAGAATAAAAATGCCACTACATCTCGTCCGATTACGAATGGGAATAAACGTCGACCGGAATACGGAACGTATACAAGAATACACCCGGAATATCCTCATATTCTGACAAAACCGAAACCTCAAGTGCCGCAACCGGTAATCATCTCGAGCGATAATGCGGGACTGGAAACGCACGATCGTCCGAACATCAAGTTCTCCATGTCAGTCGAGGCTACCGGCGAGGAAGTGGACCGCAAGACGCAAACCGAAAGACCGCCAAGTATGCTCGTCACGAAGAACAATATGTCGCATAACAAGAAAAACGATGAAGCAATGAACACAGCGTATCAAACGAATTTTGCCTCGTCGGATTCCCAAGACAAGCGAGACGAGATCAAGACGAGGCCGATTAATAACAAGGAAATGAATGTTCCTTCCAGAAATATGATGCCACCGCCCTTGAATGTACCAGCCGGATCAAATAAATCGAATAAAAACGAGCAAGAAGGACTTAAACCTCCGCCGCCGCCAACATCGCCGTCGAGCGATGTACTCGGATTGTCACCGCCACCGGTAGACATCACTACCACTCATATGCCGGTAGAAGATAGATTCGCCTTGGTGACGACTAACGAATCGGGTCTCAAGCCGCCGAAATATATACCTCTAAAAGAATCGACGACGGTCGCACCGCCTCCGCCTAGCACGAATATGGTTCCACCCAGTCCGAGGCCGTCGCTCACAAGACCTTTCCTCGTGGAACTGCTTTCGCAGGTAAGAGATTGTATAATATAATGAAAATCTTCAAAATTTAAGATTATAAAATATTCATCCTCCTATGTATAAAATAAAACACGAAAAATAACCCCTAATGTATCTTAGGATATGGTACCACCGCCACCGGTATTAACAACGACAAGGCCGCTCGAGATCGCTACCGTACGACCAGCCGTCGCTGTTTCCGGTTCTATACAGATAGCGACTGCTGTTGCCACGTCTCATATTCCGGTGGTTCAGGATATTGAATCTAAGATACCAATTATTCACGGCACTGTTGATCTTCCAGTCATAATCGACGTTCCCGATATTCTCCGATCCGCAGAAACATCAACATCGACAAAACGGATTACCGAACACGTTAGCGTTTACACCGCACGACCTTTCGATACAAGACCCGTGTCTAGGTAATGCAAATTACACTTGATAATTCTCAAATTCTATCATGAACAAAATACAATTATTTATAATTATTATTGACTACATTTTAGAAACTCCATTCGAACAACATCGACATTGTCCACAAATATGATAATACCGACAAAGCTAAGACCGCCTCAAATCAATTATATTCAGCCGAGCAGATCATCGACAATCCATCGCGATGTCCATCCGACGAGATCGCATATACCGAATATTCCTCCAAATCCTGTTAAGCGGCCTGAGCATCCAGTATTCTTGGAATCTAGTTACGAAAGCATCTTACCATCGACGAGGGTGGAACCCACCGAGTCTTTAACATTCATTGTCGGTACGGATCAAAAGAAACAACAACATTCGACCGTATCGGACATCAAGACAAAAAAACCGCATGTAACCGAATATAGCGTAGTCAATAGAACAGCGAACGAAGAATCATCGATAATCGTTACCAGGATTGATAGTTCGATCACTAAAGTAACCAGTACATTGATACCAATGCCAAACAATAAGACGCGTTCCGAAACAAGCAATTTAGCTACACAATTCACAAAGAACATTGAGAAAACTACAACTAGTGTCATCGCCAAAGAAGAGTCCAATGCGACTATACGTATGAAACCAAAAGAGGTACGAGCGTTTTGATATTTAAATGATATATTTATAGATATTTATATTATTTTTTTTTGTCTTATCTTTTGAAGAACTGTACGTGTTAATTATGTGCATTAACTAGGTGACACGCTACAAGACATCGACGGTAACGAGAACTAAGACATCGGTACTGGGTTCGCCGCCAACAACGAGAACGCTTCTACTCACGCACACGATGACCACGACGACTGTGGAGACAGTGACAGAAACATTGCTGCGTCCGACAAACGTTGTGTCTACGGTAACTTCTACGATCTTACAACCGATCGTTACAAGAGTACCTTCATCTTACGATAATGTGGATAATGATTCGATATTTGTCGTGATGACCGATCAAAAACCACCCGCGCCTGGAGCGGAAGAGGTAGAAAATCATATAAATATATACGTTCTATCAATCATAATATATATATAAAAATGTGCATATATGTCTCACTTCCTTTAAAATGCGAATTTTGGATCAATATTTTCTCTCTCAGCAAAAATATATAAAAATAATTAATATAATTAATTAATTATATTAAAATATATAATTAATTAATTAACATAATTATAAGAAATGCAATTTATATGGAGGAACATATTTCGCTTGAATTTCAGGTGGAGGCTGAATACGGAGAGGAAGTATCTCGCGACGAAGAGGATCCGACAGGCAATGAAATTCACAGAGTACTGGCAGGAGGGATACTCGGTGCCCCAGCGGTCCCTATGACACCTATCGCGAATCAATGTACGCCGGAATGTAAATCATCCAAGTCGGAAATTTGCGCCGAAATAGGAGCAGAGATGAGATGCGTTTGTCGGCCAGGATTTGCGAGAATGTTTCCGGATCGGCCTTGCAAACGTAAGTACTCATAGATACGTTTCTATATAATATAACATAATTATTTTTATTTAATGAATATATCGGACGGTTTAATATATGCTATGTTGACGCGCAACAATTTTTAGCGACTTACACGTACACTGTACGCGTTGGTCTGGATCGCGTCGGTCATGAATTCGTGGCATACGAAACTGCCTTGAATGATTCTGCATCGGCAACTTACAAACGTTTGGCGGCACCGACGAAGGAAGCTTTAGACAGAACTTTAATGCAGAGTGATTTAAGAGACGTGTACAGAGGACTTAAAATCGCCGGATTTACTCCGGATCCTACGAAAGTCGAATTTCACGTGCAACTCAGCGATAACGCTAACGAGACCAGATTGAAGGAAGTACTACGAAAATATTTAATTACAAGCAATTACAGTTTAGGCGGCACGGAAGTTTACGCTTCAAAGAATCTTGATTTGGTGAGTGTAAAACCGTAATAAATAAATAAATAGCTAGAATAATAATGATAATTAAAATTCTTTTTTTATCAATCATCAATGCCCGACATTTTATTCTTGAATCTAATTTAGATCGAGGCGATCGATTTTGATGAATGCGTTTCTAAAGAGGATGGTCCGCATCATGATTGTTCACCTCATGCGGCGTGTTTCAACTTACGAGGATCCTATCAATGCTCTTGTAGAGAAGGTTGGGCTGACCTATCGGAAAATCCAGCCTATCCCGGAAGAGTATGCTCGCAAGCTCCATTGGGATGCGCTGGCTGCAACAACAAAGGTCATTGCGTCACCAATTCTCTCGGTCAAGAAATGTGCGAATGCTTCCCTTGGCACAGTGGCCAACGTTGTCAAGTTAATCTCAAAGGTAAAGGTAGCATCGTCTATGAAGCGATTTTGCACGATTAAAATATCACCAAGTCAGCATAAAACACATATGATTGATTCAAATGATTAAACGTATCTATATGTTGACAGTTTTGTTGATAGCTCTGGTAACAACTGGAGCGATCTTGTTGGGTCTCCTAGCAATTTGTCTGGGAATTACGTGCTTCCGACACCCAGGACGCGATCGAAAGACCAGCGACAGACGGGCGATGATTCCCGGAACAAGTGGCGATACAAGTAGCGAAGGTAGCGTCGCCGACTTGGCCATACCGCATCATGTGCCGCATATTTTACCTCCACCGCCGCAAATGATAGCGCCGTTGCCGCCAAATAAGCGACCAGTTCGTAAAATTAGCGCAAAGCCTCGTCAACCGCCCAGAAAAGCTACCATGATTCCCGCAACTGCCGGTACGTTTTATTATGTTTCTCATTTATCACGTATTGTAAACAATTTCTTTCGCACTTGCGAATTAAATAACATAATTAATTGGAAAGATAATCCGTCATAATATTTAAAAAATTGGGCTATTCGGTCTAATAAATTTAATGCTTCTACAGCGATACCAATGAATGACGATCAGCGCGATCGTTCCTTGACGGTAATGATACCGCGCGCTAAATACCGATCGGCACCGCAGTCTCCGCAAAATTACAAGGCCGGTATGAGTACGTTCGCCACCGAGGAACACAAACTCATAAATTACCTCGACAATGGCGCGAATTGTCCAGGAAACAGGAAACCAAGTATATCCAGCATGAAGGACTGCAAGGAGGCTGATCTGCAAGGAGCAAGAAATCCGATGACGCCCACGGGCGCTCTCGTTAGCGCCGGTTTTCAGGTACTGGTTCAGTTTTTTTTTTATCATTTTAGCGACAAGTCTAAAGAGCACAAGTATAATGGGACTTTAATCGTCGATAGGTATCAGCGACGGTGACCCGTACTGTAGACGCCGAGTCCACCTTGGCACGCTCCTGCGGCGAAACGACTGTAGAGCCGGCGACTAAGATGTTGAGGAGCGGGGATCTTCAGGTTGACCTCGACTCAACTCTGGCGCGCTCGTGTGGCGAGACAACCATCCAGGCTCCGACCAAGCTTCTCAGATTGGATCTAGGCGAAGCTGGTTCGACCCTGGCAAGATCTTGCGGTGAAACGACGATCCAGCCGCCAACGAAAGTCGCCGCCGCGCGAAGAAATAGCGTCAAGGACACTAGGGATAACAGGGATGCCAGAGACAGCGCCAGCGAAGGTCACACCATGGCTGAGCGAGATTTAGGCAGCACACTGCGACTTCCGGCGCAGCATCCGCCGTTATACAGTCCAGACAGGGTAAGAGACAATTCATATCGAAACTTCCTCTTAATTAAATTATGAATCATAAAGATTTAAGGTCTCATTGAATATGTCATCAATATTGTTAATCAATTCTTTTTATAGACTAGCGATCGGGACTCCAACTTTGATTCGCTGTAGATGCTCAAACGAGAACGAGTCACGATGTGCGAGAAGATTGATCGCGGACAAAGCCGCTGGACGGTGTTTTCCGTAGATTTATTAATCATCAGTCGAAATCTGCCGTTATCGAAACTGCGAAAGATGTATTATTTCGTTATTTTTTCTAATTTATATATTGCGGTCGCTATGCCTAATCTTTTTTATTTTTTTCTACAGTTACAGTATCATAGATCTATTTATATAAGTCTATGTACGCTACACATTTAATTGTTTTATATTTTTGTTTACTAGTAATAATTTGGTATCGTCTGATGCCAAAATTCGTCAAAATTAATGAGTTTGTCTCATTAACGAAATCTTTCTAAATTACAACTTGATCGACGAATGCTACTGAAATGAAGATTCTGCGCGTAACCTTGCAAAGATGTAAGATAAGCGCGCGTGACTCAACCCCGTGCCAAAATGAACCAATGAAATAAGGAAGCTCCTCGAAGAAGTTCCTTCTTGTCTTCCTGTGTATGTCGTTTTCACGAGATCGAGGAACTCGTCGCTGCAGGTGATTGAAATATTTATTTCATCAAATAGAATAAAAATGCAATATATATACAATAATCTGACCGATTGGTAGACTTCAAGTCAAGCCATTAAAAACATCAAATTTATCACCGAAGCCCATATTTTTATAGAAATATATATTTAAAGCCGGAGAAAATAATATTTCAATCGATGCAGCTTATACTGTGCGCGTGCAAGCATAGTACAACAGTGTCATAAATAATGGATGACGCCAAGCCGTCGTGCAAATAGCACGACGAGAAAGCTCGATCTGTACATTGAACACGAAAGGAGAATATTTTTTTATTATTGTTGTTATTGTTTGTTTGTTTAGTCTATTCTCCGACGAAACGTGTTATGTTGCCCGGCTTCGTTACAAGGCTTTATGTTGGAGCGATTCAAATTCGCGATCGAAAAAAAGGCATCACTCGAATGTAAATTATCTATGTCAAATTACTAATATATATGTCGAACATTTTTTTTATGATATATATATATATACGGTACTTTCTACAATATATTTATATCGAATAAATGCAAATTTCAATGTATATATCCAATGCCAAGAGCAACATTAGCGAAAATAAATTTAGCATTCTCTAGTTTAGATATTTATAAATTAAGATAATCATGAGAGAACAGTATTTTAATATTCTACATTCGAGAAAGAAATGCTATTATTTCGGCTCGAAGCCGAGGGACGAAGCCGCGGCAACGTCGTTGTATCAAACTCGAAAGAGAGCATGTGAGACTCGTTACGATGTATTTACTGTTAGCTCAATAGAGATAGCGTAAGCGAAAAATGTAACGAAGGACGGTGTATCATGTATCAAGATTTTCCCATAAATCTACGTCAAAAGATTATTCCGCCCGTATGTGACGAATTAAATTCTGCCGATTTTAGAAACGAAAATGACGATGCTCATATCTTAAGTTTTGTTACTAACTTTATCCTCTCTCCTTACGTCCAAATAAAACTTCCATTTATACGTATACGTATATACATATATATAGAGATATTATATATATATAAATATAGATACATTATCTTCTCTGTTGTACATAAACTCTCCTCCGGAACCTCTTCTACGTAATGCTACTGTAATTTTGTATACTTAGCGCATGTACACTTATACGTACTTTAAATAAAAGTCAATAATATATATATAATGGCATGTCTTAAAACGTACCTGTCTGACATACTCAAGAAATTATAATCAACTTAAGTACTTAAGCTGATTTAATAACAATGTTTTTGCATGCGAGATATATTATCCGTACTATGCATTATTATTGTAATTGCAAAATCTATTACTAAGATTTCATCTCTCTACTGCGCAAATTATTTCTTAACCACGATTTTTCTTCTAACTTTCAGTTATCCATATAAACTTTTCAAGTTTGTAATACTTGTAATATTTAAGATGCTCTACATATAACGATTTTTCAACTTTATTTCGCTAGAATAAAAATTATCTTGGAAAATATCACAAAGGACGAACATTCCAGAAAAGAAAACAGATATATGCCAGAGAAAACAGAATAATCAAAAATAAAAAAAGAAATAATAGCGTCATGAGCGATAAAAAAAAAGATTGAGCAAATGCTACGTTACGCGAATTAATCTATAATCATTGTAAGAACTATCACATTTATTATAATAGGCATGCATTTCGATATAAGTTACTAAAACATTTTTTTATTAAAACATTTTATGTAAATCCCCTATATGAATAATATATACATATGTACTAATTATTTATTCTTGTAATAAATTTTTAACGTGTTGTACATAAGTTTTGATGTCTCAACCCATTCACCCTTCTCTCGTACTCGTCGATGGCATATAACGTATTCTGCACGGCTCACCGTAAAATCATAAACAGCGACTTGATTAATTTCCAATCAGCGGGTTTATTGTTTCGCAAATTCGATTATGTGTGCTCAACATTTATGGAAGCAATTTCGGGCGCGGCCCTATGCGACTCGTCGTTGTCGTCGTCGTCGGCAACGACATATACGGCCCGACGACTTCTTGCTGGGGAGAAAAAGCGGCGACGTGCGCCGGCCCGCGTTTCGCGATTCGTCGCGGGCCGCGACTAAAACACGAGCCTAATCCACAAAACAAACCGATCCTCCAGAGTCCCATTCGAGAGGCGATCTTTGTCGTACGCGATCTCTCCCTGTACGTGATGAAAGGCCCGATTCGTCGAAGGGTCCCGACTCGATGGCAGAAAACTATCGCAAACGACTTTATCTCGGTGACTCTTATTAAAATTACGCTAGTCCTGATAGAGCAGTCGACAGGCATTTTCGATGATTATACATTTTTGTTCGCGCTACAAAATATATATAATAGTTTAACTTTTGGCGGATAGGATATGTTGTAGTATGATTGTCATTAAAGTCAGCGATCATCTATATAACGCATTGCAAAATTATAATTTTATTTAAAAAATTAAACGCGCGAAAAAAAAGCCACACCTACGTTAATAAACCAATTAAACCAACCGCATATAATGCTATACAGAAGAGTTGGCTCGACAAAAAACCATGAGCACGACACCTACCGTAAATGACTTTATTTACGCTACAAGTCCTTATTAGGGTTCCTCCATGCGTGGCAACCACGACAGCAATTTAAATCGCATTGACCGTTCCCTTGCTTAACCATTTGTTTTTACAGACCAAAATGTGCAGTATTTGCAAAATTTCTTATGTTCTTTATTATATACAAAAAATGTTATATATGTATATGAAATTATATATTATATGTTAATTTAAAAAAAAAAGAAAAGTTAAGAAAAATTGCAATTTGTCTCAAAACGTGAACGCTAAATAACTGCACTTACTATATTGCTTTAACGATATACACATATTTATAAAAAAATGTATTTTATTCCCGAATTAAAATTTTTCTCCTATTTTCAGCATTCATTTTTTCACATTTATGAATTTCATATAATTTTAATAAATTTTATTTATATAAGAATTGTATTGTGTATTGAGAGAATTCTTACTTTATACCTCATCTAGGCAATAAACAGTTTTCCTCTTAAAAGTTTAACAGAGGGGAGAGAACTTTGGGCAAAACTATAGATTAGATAAATTCATTTTTTGAAAATAGCATGATCCGACTGCTTAAAATATCAAAGTAGATGTTAGATTGAACATTGAGATCGAAAGTAAGAGAGAAATTTTGACTCGAAAATATATATTGTGTGCGTGTGTATAATAATTAAAATCGTAATTAAAACCTTACTATAATAAAGCATAAATTAATCTGCATATGTATTATATTATCAAAGTCAAGAAATATTAAAGAGAGATATCAATATAAATTTTTATGTCTATTGATGTAAATTAAATATTCAACAAATTTTTTAACAAATCTTCTTGGCAGAAGATTGGAACAAATGTGAAAAACTGGTAAAAATGTCCCTTCGAGTTGCACATTCTCTGCGATATTTTCAAAATCGATGTGCTAAAACTCTCAGCGCGCTGAGAAATTGAGAGATCCGGTTTGTAAAGGATTAAAAACAGATGTACACTTCAGTAATTTCAATCGCGCAGGCATTCGCACGAACACGACAACAATCGGTAAAGTCACGTGTGTCGGCCCGAAAATGGAAACATGCTATTAAGAGTGAATCGTCAGAGCCCGCGCGTCAATTCCGAAAGAAATCGGAAATTTTATGCCCACCCTCTCTCCGCCGGCAATCTTTTTATGCCATTCCGTCGCAACCCTTTGGAAGATCAAAAGCAGGTGACGTATACGCGACGTGTACAGCGTAGAAAAAGCACGTTGTGGAGGAACGGTGGGGATAAAGTTTTCGTTGGCGTGCGCGCACCAGCCACTACTACCATTCGGATTGTTACCCCTCTCTTCGAGACACTTTACCTGTCTCACTCCTTACCTCGCCACTTTTGCCGAGTCGACGTTTGGATAAAGGGACTTTCTCTGTCGGTCAGGGAAAGGGGGGATGGAAAGGAGCTCGGAGTGACGCCCCCATAGACGCGAGTCCTACATTGGTGGGGATGAATGTCCCATCTTCCTTGCACTCATCCCTCTACACGTTCTTTCATCTTTGTTATCGAGCAGAGTTTGCCTTCCCTCTTTTTCCCTCCTTCTCTACTCACTGTTTCTTTCTATCTCTCTATCTGGTATCGCCCGGCTGCTGGCAGCGCGCAAGGGATCCAGGGCGAGGGGAAAGCCGGCCGTGAAATTAAAACATGATGAGGGGTCTAGATTGAGATGCGAGGGAGAGAGATGCGGTGAAAGAGTAAAAAAGAAGGAACGGCGAGGAAGACGGAGGCAGAGCGACACGCGAAGACGGAGACGGCACTAATGCCAGGGACGCATCTGCGAGCGGGACATAAATGAGAATCGATTTTGCGGGTGGCGATCGCTGTAGTCTTTGTGCGTGTACGTCACACCTCGGCAAGTGAGAGATTCTTCACTCATTCAATTATTTTTTTTTTCTAAAAGAGATATGCTTTACTCATCACAAAGTCTAATTTCTTTACTTTAAATATTTGGAATGCATTATCATAAAAAAGATATTAAAAATCAATACTTTGCTTGAATTAAAGACATTGCATTATATGATATTCTCCTTTATATCAGGTCTACCGGAAAGTTCTGTCCGTTTTTGGAATAAAACAAAATACAAATTTTTATTACCGTCAATAAACTTTATTAAATAATGTAATTGCCATTATTCGGAGAAGTATTGTCAGCAACTGCAAATAAGCATCCTTTGCTCGAACCAAAGTACGATATTTAATTCTACAACACGTTTGTGGTTATAGATTCGTCATTTTATTCCAGATTGCACGAATAGTTGATCACAATATCGTTATACCAAACGATCGCGCGAATGGTGTCCTTTTTACGCATCGCATGCCATGGAATAAATTGTCCAGAAATTTCTAAGATCGGCTCGCTTTGTAGGATTAGCCGAGCGCGACGGGCTACCAGCTACAAATCACCGGGTACCAGTCGCCAGTTACCACCTATCACGTTGCTATACGACCAGACAGATATATACCTATTTGTGGAATATTATTACGATTCACTATTTCCCCCGTAAAGCTACATCGACATGAACGAATCTTTGAGGCGGTCAACCACTTCATTGTACGTTTCCCCCATATAGTTTGTAAACCAGGCGTGATTGCTCATCAACTATTTATAACGACCCTCCTCATCTACCGTCTCGCGCTATATTCATTCATTCGTCAAGATGCTGTTGCATCGAGTTTTGTCATAGAGAAAGTAATAACAGAGAGAAAGAATTTTATATTTCTGTATAATCTATAAATATTGCATAAAAATTGTTTAGATAGGCAAAGCAAATAATTTATTATAGTGATATTGTTTAAATATATATTTATAAATAAACGATGAAGAATTCGACTCAACGCTCGTCAAGAGAACTATAAAAAGTAAATAAACAAAGAAAAAAAGAATTCCATTTAACTTTAAAAGAGAAGAGAATAAAGAGAGAAGGGCATATATTCGCCATTTGAAATTGCATGGTCTAATAAATAACGAACAAGTCATACATCAAAATGCATCCGCGGGATATTCACAGGGGCGTAACTTGTAAGTATTGTGCGCATGCTCTTTAGTAAAGAGATGAGAGAATTCGTATCGTCCAGCCGCGGGTTAAAGGATCCGAATAGCCATAAACCGACAACGTCCTTCTGTCCTTTCGTGTTCGAATTTTCTGTGAAATCCTTTTCACGCGATTGGTTACGCGGACGATCGGCATTGATGCGGGACGGATAGTTTCGGCGAGGGTGAGAAGGAGAAGGTGACGGGGAAATCGCCGAGTTCCTCTCCTACAACGGTTCTCTCTCTGTCTAAGGTACGCCCGACGGCACGAGATTTTGGTCTATAGATCACGGCGGGTTCGCTCTCCATCCTCCTTTTCAGGAAGCGGCACAATGCTGACACCGATGCGCTCTCTGCCGTTACAGGCAGAGCCGACCCGGTCGCGGCCCTGCCTCGACAAAGGATGCGAAGTCGGCCATTGTGCGGGTGATTTGGAACCTTGGGATAGAGGCCTTCCCTCTTTCTGCCGAGTTACCGAGATGTCTTCATTAGGTCCCACTTCGCCGCTTCGGGATATAGAGAACTGCGGCTCGTTACGATCCGGTGAAGAGGAGCAGAGAACGTCCGGAGGACCAGCAACGCTGAATTGTTCGACCGTAGAATGGACGGTGTTAATGCGGTGCGAGGAAAGTTGCGCGTGTTCTCAAGAGATTTTTCGAGATAATGAGGGCCGTGTAATTGTGTTTAACGCAGTGAAACCACACTAAAGACGCCCCTTTTCTCTCAAAATTTCAAGGAGCATTTCGAGAGGAATGCAGTCTAAATGCGATTGAATCAACGACAGGATTTTTTTCATGGCACAAAGTGCTTTCGTGATTTAATAAGCGACGTTCTGTGTTTCCGTTTACCGGCGGATAAACTTATTTATTTTCCAGAACCTACAACGTCATTTATCAAATGTCATCGTTATTGCTTATGCACGAGTGAAGATCTTCGTGGCGAATGAAATCAATCAGTTGTGCGATTTTCTTTAAATTTTTCAAGCCGCAGCGTGTGCGGTTTCCAAAGAAAATGTGTGCAATTTGCGGATATTCACGATGAACGTCTGTGCGATGAATGGCACAAAGCCGGGACATTAGCCGGATGGATCCTGTCATTTGCCGGGATTTACCTGCCTTTCGACCTTTTTTGGTACGACATTTAGCCCTTCCCCTGCCGCGAGACGTCGCAAGTCAGGCCCGAAATGACAGCTTCTCTCCCAGCGGCAAAGCTGACAGATCCGCCCCGGCACGCAATTCATCGCTTCCGTCGTGAACATTACATTTAATCGGTATCCTACAGAGTTCGTCAACCTTGTTCGATTTTTTTGCCCGAAATGCGTCATGTCGAACGCAATAAACATAATAGCGCAAAATAAATAATACGTGATATTATTCTAATGTATCAATTATAAGATAAATTCTAAAAAGCAAAGATGTAAATATTATATTTTGTCTTTATGTATAAATTTTGAAAAATATAATTGATTTCTTTTTTTAATTGTCTAATTGTATAATTTCTTTCTTTAATTGTCTTTCTTTGTTATGAATAATATTTTTGTTATTTTATTATATAATGCCTTTTAAATTCTTTTCTTTATAATATTATATATATACCTATTATTATTTAAAAAAATGTTTTTTCAAAGAACAAATTGTGTTTTATATTATCATATTATTATATAATTACTATATAATATATTATTAATATAATTGTTCTATATTATTAAATTTCGAGAAACATTCTGTATAATCAACGGACACAAACGCAGCGGGGCTTTCTCACATCGTAATGTTCGGAATGTCGCAAAACAATTTCAAGGATCCGAATAATTAGCGTCAATATATTTTAACGCTTCAGCTGTAAACTCGCGCGAACATGTAGGAGAAGCTTTGTCACACACCTAATTAAATTCGTGGCGAGATGCCGTGGTCGACGATCGCCTAACCGATCGGACGGTCTTTTGGCGGCATCACAAATTTCTGAGAAACCCACAGACGGACCTTCGGACGGTCGAACGATCGAAACAGGAAATACCCGACTCTCCGTCGTGAGACCAAACACGACAAATCTATCGTGTGATCGCAAACGTCATAAATTTCACCGAGATAAAAATCGGTAGAACGCAACCGCGCGATAAATTGTCGAGTGGTCGAAAACAAATTTATAGTCCATAATCTTAAGGGCTATAATAAACTGCTCGTTAATAATAAAAGAGCTTGTTTCCTATAAAGGGTTTACTTGAGTTCATAAAATAGTTCTTCTTAATTACGAAATCGACAAGATAGTAGAATATCACACATGGGAGCGCAAGAATATATATTTAGAAAAGTATAATTTTAACTGCCATGTAAACTGCGCGCGATTTTAAATTGGAATGCTTAAATAGAAAAGCTAATCTTGTCAACGATATTCGTTTTGAGATAAGTGTCTTTAGTCAGAGATGTCATATCGATGTCGCTCGACCATAGTAAATATACCGACGAAATCCGATTTTTCACGGTCGCCTAACATTTAGCGCCCCTCGGATTTTGTGTATATGTTGAATTTTTCCGGCCTACCTTCCGTTTTACTCTCTATTTTATCTCTTTTCTTCTCTTCTCTCTCTCGGTTTGTGGAACGTGTCGCGCGAGTAAGGACCCGTGTGTAGAGTGAAGCGTATCTAGCGGGGCTGATCAGCCGGGAAATCACGGGGCTCGGGAGGCGTAACAGGACCCCGCAAGATCCATTCGTTTTCCTTGATTTTCACGCCCGAATCGTTACGACAGGTTCGAAACCGCTTCGAATTTTCAAACGGCGATAATTTCCCCGGAACGTTGACTCGTCCACCTTACAACCCGGCCCATTCGTTACAGTGGCTTCGTAGCGTTCGTTCCTTTCCGTGTCCGGGGGACCACAACCCCCACACGCCGTGTCGTGTATAAGCGGACGGCGAACGTAATTAGCGCCAGTTTGATCCCTTTGTGTTATTCACAGGGCGTCGAGAACAAGATGATTACCGGTTCTCGGCAGGGTCTTGGCACAGGCGTCGCCGGCCTGTTCAAAAATGAAAAATCGCATATCCTCCCTCGCGCATTCTCTCCCCCAAGATCTTAGTTTCCTTTGTATATTCGAGAAAACCTATTATATATTTCCCGACTCCCTACGAACGTTTCTTTCTTTCATCGTAAAATAAATATTCTCATTTCGCATATATGCTGTGATGTTGTAATTTGTGAAGTAAGAAGCATGTGTGATAACGAGGTATTTGTGCAAGATTTAATTTAAGCATCTATGATTTTCCGACGAATACGTCGAGGAATATCCGTATAGTTCGTATGCCACGGATAATGAAATGAGTCGATGATAAAGCGCAGCGCCAAGTAGCGTGAAGATCCTTTTGCTACTACAATGTGCGGGCAATAATTACGATATCGAGTTCGCAAGCAGGACAAGGAAGGACGAGAGAGCGTGGAGAAGTCGGCGAAATGAAGGATGAGAGCACCGAGCCAATAAGGAATCAAGCGTGGACCCCCAACATCATAATTCATCTTCATCGGCTGTACCGGGTTGCCCAACTTTCCGGTGGATTAGCGGTCCGCCTCGCGCACATAATGATCGTGTCGACGACGGTAGGTAGAGAACCAAGAGGCAGCAGGTAGCGGCGAAGGCGAGAAGCAAAGAAGAATCAATTTTGGTTTTTCACATCCTGATCATCGTCGTCGTCGCCATCGTCGTCGTCGTCGTCATAGTCATCGTTGCAACCTCCGCAAGAAGCAACGGCAGATAGAGCAAACAAGGAACAAAGAGCCCCTCGGGGTGACTTGCGAAAGTCCCCTACGGCAGCTTCTTACGCTCCTGAGCGTCATGGGGCACGTTGAACGTTCATAAAGTCCGCTAGGGGAACCTCACCGTGGAAAAACAATGAGGCGGCCCGATCAGGCTCGGGCTCGCTCCGCGGCCTCTCTGATTCGCCATGAAGCCAACAAGAAATTGACTACGATGGCTGCTCTCGCTTTTACCGTCAATGTGCCAGCGGCGCATTCTCCTTCTTCTCGCGTTCTCCGTCTCGTCGAGAAACGAGGAGTATTCTGCGTTTTATCTCGCAAGCTTCTCTTGCGACTAATCGTCGCGCGATAAAAAGATTCCCCGACGATTCTTCGACGTTCGGCTTTTAGGAAAATAACGAGCAAAGCCGATTGGACGTAAAGACACGAGCGTACATACGCGTTCTTTTATTTTCTCTCGCAAATTTGTTGTCCGCGAACGAGATATCGCGAAAACGTTTCAAATTTCGTAGCGCGCGATGCTTGCGGTCCAACGGAGTGTGAATCTCGCGAGACTTCCTCCGAAACTTGGTCGATGAAACTTTGACTCCTCGCTAATTCGCGAGCGATTTTATCCCGAGATCTCACTTGGGAGCAGGCTACTAACTCTCGACACCTCGGTGGTAACTTCTCGCTTTCGGTCGTTTCGGACGCCCTTCACTAACGCTGTTACACACACACACACACACACACACTCTCTCTCTCTCTCTCTTTCTCTCTCTCTCATAAAAACGCAGCGAACAAGACACGAGTAAGAGGTAGAGAGAGCTTCTCTCGCGCGGACATATCTCAACCTCCACCGTGTGCAGATCGGCCGAGCAGATAGGCGGCAACGGAACTACCAACGCTCAGCATTTTCTTTGCGACGAGTTTCGGCAAAGTGTTCTGGAAAGCGTCTGGTGACGTCGTAAATCGTAATTCATCCGGCTTTTCTGTGATGCCGCGCACGGAATGTGAAAATAAAGCGGGTCGATGCCCCCCTGCCGATTTTTCGGCACGACTTTTCTACTTGACATTGCTCTTCATTCTTTTTCTCGGCTGCCGGTGTCTGTATACATCCCCAGAAAAAAGAAAAAGAAAAGGGAACATACGTAGAGAAAACAAGAATCAGGAATGCGGGCCGAGTGAACGAGAGAAGGGAGAGGAGCCCGGTATAAATGGGGCTGTAAATCTGGCCGGCAGACCTATTATAAGTTTATTACCGACTTTCCTCGACGCGCGACACTTCTTCGGATACGAGCCAAGAGTCCGACTTAAAACCTGTTACACTCACGCGCGGTACCGGCCAAGAAAGAAGAGAAAGAGAGAGACGGAGAGATAGGAGGTGGAAGATGATGTTATATGTATCAGGGGCCATTAGTTATCTTAGTTTACTGAAAAAAATTGTTGTGGCTTTCGAGCTGTTTGGCCAATATCCGTCACGGACGATAAAGAATCTGATAGTTATACATGTCATATTTTTCTTTTAATCGATATAAAATAATAAAGAAATTAATTTTAGAGACTGGAATCGACGAACAATATATTTAAATCATATTCATATATATGTAGTAATTCTCTTGTATTATTCTATTACGATTAAACAGATGTTAAAAATGGCAATATCTTAAGGAACGCGTCGTATTGCCAAAAATTGCAGAGCCAAACTGCCGTCATGTTGATCATACGAAAGTAGCTCGATCCGCGACCGTTTGATTTTGTAAATCACGATGCAGTAATTATTCGCGGCGTTGACTCAAAGCAAATTCTCCGCTCGCGCGGCTACTTCGATTCACGGCGCGTTGAGTTTTTCGAGCATGCCGGATATTCGGGCCCCACTGACGGCCCCACCGAGCGTTTCCCCGTGACGGAGGTGGAGCGAGGGGCCCCGAGGGTTTAATAACACCGTGAGTCCCGGCATAACCGACCGAGACCGACCGAGCCCCTCCCCCCAACCCCTTTTGGCATATATATAGCAATTAGGCCGTGGAACGTCTCTATCCCGAGCCGCGGCGGCCTTCCCAGCCATGATTAGAGGACATACGCACGCGGTGGGGGCCCGGTTGAGGGGCCCTGCGCCATCCAACCACGAGATTAAGGTCTCTTCCACACTATCCCCTCCCCCTCCTCCCACAACCTTTCCTTTCCTTCCTGCGAGAAGAGCACAGCCTGCAGCGGCACAGAACGCGTCGGTTTGAATTTCGACGCGTGACAACCTCGTAATACCCGATATTTATGCGACGCCGGTGATCAACCAAGGACAAGTCATGCTTGCGAGAAGTGGATAATTGCGTAATCCGTCGTTTCTTTTTCCCTGGCACGGAGGAGGACCGAATTTTTTTAAAGCTTTTGGATTTACGTAAAAAAATGAAAAATACAAGTAAAAACCAATGACGAATAAAGATATCTGTATCGAGCGACGTATATTAATAATTTTATCCGCGCGCGCGCGCGCGAGTTAATATGATTCATAATAATTCTAGAATCATACGAAGAAAATGTCGAAATTAGTTATGTCGCGAGCACCGCTTCACGAGCGAATTAACATAAGAAAAAGACATCATCTCTGATGAAGGTGAAATAAGAACGGGATTAGCCTTGTGGTTAGAGATCCAAAGAAAGACGTAAATAGGACCTCGATGATGCCAGAACCTGGTATCTCGACAAAGATGCCGATACAAGCGACCGTAGAAAGGATACATAAATAAAAGACAGGTGCATTTTTCAATCCCTAAGAAGGATAATCCGTATCGCCTAGGGTGAATCCAGTAATTTTTCGTGTATCGATTTGACGTTTTCCATTTTAAGTCATAATTAAAGACACTTTCGATTTCCGTCCATCTCTCGATACCTATCTTCCCTATTATTTTCCGAGAATCTCGATACAAAAAAAAATAAATATAATTACTATATATATAAAATCAAAATTTATAAAATAGTGAAGGGTCTAAAGTAATTATCGTAGATAGTATCAACGATCGATTAACTCCCGTGTTGGCTAAATGTCAGAGTAGAAGCGCGCCCGAGAGTTTTATCAAAGATGTCGGCAGCCTTGTCGAGAAGAGTAAGCGCGGCTCTCTCGGGCTTCGTCTTCGGGAGGTCTTCGCGTGGGGCGAGGCCACCATGTTTCTCCCAGACTCTGGCTCTTCTCACTTCTCTGTTTCTCTAACGATAGCCCGCTCGCATCGTCCTGCTCTTGGGCACAGCGTGCGAGCATCGGCCACCTTGGGGCGCCCCCGGGTAGCGAATGGACCAACCTGCCTGCCTTGCGCCACCTCAGTTCTGATCTTCCCCGTCTCTCCCTTCCTTTCTCCCTCTCACTCTTTTTACATCCTCCCTTTCCTCTTTCTTCATCTTACACCGAAAATTATTCAGTTTTTCTTCGATAATCAAATTAAGCGGCGCTCATTCTTTTCACAGAAACAATTTTCTTTTGATAACTTTACGGAATATTGAAACTTTACATAGGAAAGCCAAAAAGATGCTGCGTTATAAAAGAAGTACTTGTCTGAAACTCGATAAAATTTATTGTTTAATCGCGGAATCGTTCGGTAGCGTATGCGGGGCATCATGTTCGGCACACGTTATTTGGCTTCGGCAATCGTCCGATTTGAGCCGCGTCCGACACAGTGATCGAAACGGCAGGAGAATGCTCCTGTCGTTTTCCCACGCCCAAGTGTCGGCGAGGCCCTGTAATAATAAAGAGGCGCCGCCGTTGCGACCACCGCATGTACATCGACGGCTCGTTTCTTGAGGACCTTTTCGGCAGGGGAAGGGAGAGAGAAGGGGGTCCACCGCCCCGTGCGTCGTGCCGCCGCGCTCTGCCTCCATCGTTGTATCGAGAGTCTTCGACTCACGAAATCCCAGGAAACGAGGAACAAATTATCTCGTCAGACGGCGCGGACGCACACCGGTTTGAAGCGACGAGAGGATTGGGGTCTCGTTGGCTCGGGGCGTTGAGGGAACGAGGAGGGCCCGCGCCCCCTCCTATACGAATATCGACTGTCCCGCTTCCTCTCCGTATTTCGTTCCGCGCGTTCCCTACGAAACGCTCGCTCTCTGTCCCTTTCTATCCGCATAATCGTCCCTCGTCCTCGATAACTAACTGACCCAACGCCTAGCGCCCCGCGTGTCGGCACAGGCGGCTTCTTTCTTACCTGATGAACGCGTACGGGCACGCACACGCATACTGTTCGTGAGCCCAGCCGTCACGCCAACGACGTGCAGAAGAGGATGATGAGGTACGAGGAGGATGAAGGGTGGGTGCCGGTTAATGAGCTAGAACCACGGGGGGCTCGGAAACGGGCCTGCGAGGCTCCATCGGCTTTCTGGGAAGTCACGAATCGCAGCAGCCTCCTCTCTCTGGCCGCTCGTGTTACGTTTCCCGCGTAAAGGCCCTCGCCTTCTGTCGTTAAGTCAAGCCGAAGGCACGCGTGATCTATGGAAACCATAGCATTCCGGCATTTTTTTCCTTCTTTACGACTTTAGCAAATAATCTTATCCGTGAATGACGGCGATATTTGGCAATTCTCATAATCTAATTTTATCATTTAATATCTTCATCTCGCTATTCTTTGATAAATAATAATTACAACAGGACTTAAATTTTGCACATTATACGAATAAACTTTGACAAAATTAAAATTGCGACATCGAAATAAAAAACGATGAGATTGTTCAAAGATAAAGACGGCATGTATTTCGTCGAAAAACGAAACGTACTCGTCAAATTTTACTTCGGTATTTAAATTACCGGAACGGCAGAGTGTCGAAAGATCACACAATAACGATCTTGGAGAAAAATCTTTACAAAGTTACGGTGCATTTGTAGTTGGGATTTAGTGAAATGAAATGAGATAGGCTGCGCGCAAGAGAAGGGAAGAACGTTGACACGAAAGAAAGAATGAGAGAAAAGATCTGTGTGGCAAGAGTGGGATACACCTGACCAACAGGTACTCGGTGAGGTCCCCCATAAGCAATCCCATCATTGGCTCGGCCCACTCTCCCACTACCACGCGAAGACTAAAGGGTTTCAGAGAGTCTTCCCTTTCTACAATCAGCATCCAATATCTTACTGCTAGGATGCAAGCGACTTGAGATGTAAATAACGAGACTTTTATGCTACGACTTTATGCCATTACTTTAATTGGTTTTATTCAATTTTTCGCAGCATTTACTATGACCCGAAAACTTTCGTTACTAGAACGTTGAAACAATATCATCGATTTTTTTATCTTGCTCGTATATAAGATCTATATTTAATAATATTAATTAATAATTAATAATTTGGAAAGAAAATAAAATCCATATATTTTTAATATATCTCAATGTAACGGGAAAAAATTTAATAAAAACATTATACGATAAAAATATTCTCAAAAAAAATTTGAAAAGAAATATTTCATGACAAAGCTTGCAAACATTTCTTTTGAACAGGGAAACCAATTCTTATTCCAATTCCGACTAATAGTAATAGCATCTCGATAACGCTGTCGACACAGTTGAGAGGCGTGGAAAATGATGAAAACCAAGGCGAAGGAGCTGGGATCTCTCGCGCAAAAGGAAACCCTTAGCAGGAAGGAACGGAGGATGATCCTCTTATGCGTCAGTCGTAACGAGCGCGGCGTTGTTGCCGACTCGACTGTACTCGCATATAGTACATATAACACGCGTCCCTTTTTGTTTACACTGGATAACACGACTACCATGAAGCGAGGTAACCACTTTTTGCCGCCTCCTCTCAGGAGCAGTCCTGTAAGACGGATCGATTGGACGTAGCCGCACTCGCATATCGGCACTCTGTCGATTTTAACTACCGCACGGTCCATTCACTCCAACCGGACTGTACAAAGCGCTCCTGGCTTGACAATTCTATTTCTTGCCCGTTCTCTCTACGGCACATCTAAATAGCAGGCCACGGCGATTCAAAAAGTCGACAAAACGTATCGATCAGACACGGCTGGAGAGGAGACAGGAAGTCACGCTTGTCGCGCGATATTACAAAGTATACGTTCGTGGCGAATAAACGTTTTAACGGTTCGATAGCGCGATCATCTCTTTCAAATTTCATACCTTCGTACAAATTTATACACTTTTTTTTTGGCTGATATATATAAATGGATATAAATCAGGATATGGCAAACATTCATTTGTTTTCGTAAATCAAATTTCTGGAAAAGTTTTTCGGAAAAATGTTTAGAATTCTGTTAGCCTAAAGAAATATCATTCTAAAAATTTAGGAAGCATACCAAAAAAAAAAAAAAGAAAAACAATGAATATTGCGTATGCATCAATATACTTATAAACGATGAACCATCGATATTAGTCGCCGGGAACAGGATGATTAGGGCGGCGCTGATTCGCAAGAACAAGCAAGCTCGAGCCGATACCTAAAAGTATGCCGTAGATTGGCCGGTCGTTTGACGATAATTAGGTCCCGCGGAACGCAATCTCGCCTCATCGACGCTCTGCCGAGGAAGCGACCGGCAAAATCAACAAAATAATGAGTAGTCACGGGTGTTTGTCGGCAAACGCGAACGTAACGCGGTACGCGGTTGATGAGGAGGGTTCTCGGCAGAGAATTGCATGGACGTATGTGGGGGGACAAACGGCTAGCAGGTTGAAGAGGACAACCACAACGAGTCGACGGCTAGTTAATGACTCTCTATGCACTTCATTCCTTTCTCACCGGTGATTATCGGGGGGCACATGTCACCTTATCCTCAAGATCGATATATGCTTAACGTTACGATGATATCATTTTCATGTTTAATCGTGATTATTATATGATTTTCCATCATAATATATCGATTATTTTGTCTTTTGAGTAAAACAATGAATCTGATTGTGTGTTTCAAAAACTATTCATGGATATAATACGTCTGATATATCATGTCGGGCATTGAATGTTTAGCTAATTCATGCTATTAGACCGTAGCATCATTAAATCCGAGAGAAGCGTGAGAAAAGAATGTAATTCGCTGAAATTTCTTGCATTATTGTTTAAAAAAAAAATTTATATCGTCGTAACAAATAGAAAAAAAAAAAGAGAAGGAGAATTTTATCGAAATATAAGCTCATTAATATCTCGGACAAAATAAGTGGCTACAAGAGCTGATGAGATGCGAAGCGCACACCCTCGCATAAGATCTTCAGTTGTCTCACACGTGCTGTGCGAGAACATGAAACCAGAGGGCCGAAAACGCGAAGAAAGGCATGTATGCTGACAGTAGGCGGATAAAATCCATTCTGGTCGCCGGGTGACCAGATTTCTCTTTGGTTAGTTCGAGACTTTGAAAAGTTTGCGACCCTTCTAAGACAAGGCTCGCTCAGAGAAAAAGAAAACACTCGATACTAGGCATATGGTAAAAATTCAAACGAGGCTACCGGAAGTTAAACACTCTGAAAAGTTGCGCCAAACATGTGTGTTTTGTTCGCCGATTGCCGATAGATTTTTCATCGATAAATTCTTTATGGGAATTCTTTATGGGAAATCCAATTTTTAAATATATAAGATACGGTATTTTAAAAAATATAATTATACGATAATTTAAGAAATATAAGATACGGTATAGTAAAAAAAATAAATTAAAAAATATAGAATATTTCTTCTTCAAGAAAACTGATTCTTCAGCAAAATTGTTTAAAAAAAAAAATATAGATATATATATATTATGTCAGACATATAATATAACATCGTAAATAATCTCGAAATCAAAGATAAGCTCAATATTAATTTCACATGAAAATTTTTTCGATATTCGTTTATATTACATTTATAAAAGCGCAATCGAGAAAGAGAAAGATTCGTCTTTTTCCGATACACCCACGCGCTTTCCTTCGCGGGAACAAGACGAAAAGATCCGAAAGGGCCGAAGGTGGGAGTCAGGGACGGCTGGTGCTAGTTGAGTTGTCGAGCTGACACGCGTTCTCTCTCCTCGTTTCACCGATCGCCGCACCGATTATCTCTCTTCAGCCTTCGTTCCCGACCCCGTGTACACGCTTCCCACTCTCCCCACCGTCCTTCCCACTATTCCCCGATTAAGATCCGCCTCTCTTTCTCTCCCGCATCATCTCTCAACGTTTTTCTCGTAGCTCTTTTTCGCTTCCTCTCTCGCTCTCTACTCCCTTCTCCGCGATACGCCAGAAGCATCCGTTTATCCTCCTCGTTCTCACGTCGAATTTTCCTCTCCGCATTTCTTCACGACCTCTCTGTCGCACGCCTACCCGAGAAACACACACAACCACATCCACCGCCACACGCCCGACTTCTCTCCTCCTCGACCATGCTCTCTCTTGACGGCTATGGTAGAGGTGGTAGTGGTCCGTGATGGTGGTGGTGGTAGCGATAGTAGGGTGGTGGTAGAGTCTCAGTACCGCCATATCCGCCAAAGCACAAGCACCGTGACAGGGTTCGCATACACGTTCCGACTCGCGCCTTTCCAAAGCGGACAGCCTCGTCACCCTCGCGCGCGCCGTCGGGGAAGACGCGAGCGAAGGGAGAGCAAGGGAGATACATTGACGTTCGCGAATACGGACACTGAGATCTAATGTCCGAGTGCCTTAATTCTAGGATAAAATTGAGTGTTGCGCGTGTTATCTGCCCGATCGGCAGGCGGTGATCGTGCGCGAACGCAATCGCTCGTCGAGGGTTGGTGGTCAGGAATGCGATCGCGAGGACGTTTGACGCGCCGCCGGAAGCAATCTGATTGCGGTGAACGTGCTCTCGATTCGCGCCAACGGTGGGCGTCGTCGCGCATTAATCGCGACGATGGTGATCGATTGACGCCGCCTTATCCGATAGATCTGTCGGTTCGAGGTCGCTCGTGTCACGATAATACGCGACTTGGCGATACGCACCGGGGATATATCAGTGATCGCCAATCGTTGCTTGGCCCGCATGGATTAACCAACAGTGAGTCACCGTATTCGAGACGGCCAGTGAAAGGAAAGTCACGCGACGAAAGTATAGGGAACTGTTGGATATAATTCGGATCCGTCGGCAAACAACGATCGCCAAAGACAGATCAAGTTCGTCAAAGACAAAGTGAAAACAAAACCTTTACGAAAACATTGCAAAAATCAGGAGCGGCATTCGTAAGAAACGTACCCGTCGTTAGGATTTCAGCA
>NW_021853432.1:188698-212394 GCF_003651465.1 Formica exsecta
ATCGGTACTTTCGCAAGTGCCGACGGGTCTGTCGACGCAAAGAAAAAGAATACGTTCGTTTCCGGTCTAGTTTTCAGTTACGACGAGAGAATGCTAACGGTTTGAAAAGTGCGCCACAGGAGACATTGTCTACCGGTCTATCTCGACTACCGCAAGCGACGGGTGATTGTTGCGAGTAACGCGTTCATCACAGGCTTCCTTCAAGGACGAGTGGGTCGGCTCCTTTGAAAACGGACTATGTCCGCCGTTATCGCCCGTCGTTCGTACCAACGGTGCCGTAAGCAGGGTGCCAGACGGACCGAACTGCCTTGATTCTGGAAGAGGAGGCTGACAATTTCCTGACGCGACAGCTGGCTTTGACAGCGGCAACAGCAGCAGCAGCCGCCGCGGCCGCCGGCAAGATGCCGGAGAAGGAGGTCGCTTATCAGGAGGCATTCTCGTTGCTGCCGCCACCCCCGCCACCGCATCATCCGCATTCGGCCTTTCACGCGACCTTATATTCGCACCCTCATCCGGCGCCTCCGCCACCGTTTCATCCGCATCACGGACCGCCGCCGCCGCCGCATCCGGCCACGGCTTGGGAGCATCACGCGGCGGCGGCGGCCGCGGCCGCCGCGGCCGTTGCCTTCCATGCACCGCCACATCACCCGTAAGTTTTTATCTTTATTTACTTCAAACAATACAAATGCTCCGAGTATTAAGCGCGAACTCGAAAAAATTGTATAGAAAATTCGAGTTGAATTTTAATATTATAATCTGGAGACATTAAAGAAAGTTTGAAAAAAATATTCCGGGGAAGAATTTCTAGATTTTTATTTCACCCGAATCTCTCTCTTATTAAATATTATAAAAAATATTTCATGTTTTCCATGCCTTTCTTCATCGCGATTTTATCCGTAAGTTTTTAATCTTCATTTATTATAAATAATTCATACAAATGCTCCCAGTATCAAGCGCGAATTCGAAAAAATGAAATATCAAAAAATTGTATCAAAAATTCGAGTTGAATTTCAATGTTATAATCTGGAGACGCTAAAGAAAGCTTGAACAAAATATTCCGGGGAAAAATTTCTAGATTTTTATTACTCGTATCTTATTAAATATTATAAAAATACTCCATGTTTTCCATGTTTTCTATGCACCGCCACTTCATCCGTAAGTTTTTACCTTCATTTACTATAAATAATTCGTACAAATACTCCGAGTATCAAGCGCGAACTCGAGAAAATGAAAGTCGAGAAATTATATGGAAAATTCTAGTTGCATTTTAATGTTATAATCTGGAGATACTAAAGAAAACTCGAAAAAAATGTTCCGGGGAAAAATTCCTACATTTTTATTTCACTCCGTTATTAAATATTATAACAAATCTATAATTTAGCAAATTCGTATAATGAAATCGATCTGTACATATACCTCTCTTTTCTTGCATATGTTTGGAATTGCTCATAATTGATACTTTCAGAGTTATCTCTTTCGTGATTATAATTCTTCTTACCTATAGTTAGATAAAACTCATAGTTACGATTAGATATGGATCAAAATATCCGATCATTGCGATTGCGACATAATCACGCAAATTTTCAACTCGGCGCACATCTAATTATCGATTAGGATTAAAAGTTTACGTTTTATTGTACATTATCCCTTCACGTGTGAGACAGGCTGTAATATTGGTTTTGCAGATTTCGATCAAAGTTCCTTAATAATTAATCCATTCTCGATATGAAATCTCGGTACAATTTCCATGCAAACGAAAAGACGTTGATTTATGCGTACTCGTCTATAATTTGCACGTGCAAGCGTGCACCGACAATTGACTCTGTTACATTTTGCGTAACACGATTATGTCTAACGAAACCCAACGATTTTACTCGTATTTGCATAAGCGGTGATCTACGTTAATCGCCTCAATGAGTAATACATCTGGCGCTGCTGCGAGCGAGAAACGAGAAGTGTTAACAAGAAGTTTCGCGACGGGAGAATTGGCGCCGATCGGCAATCGGGACGCTTCGAGTCGTATCGAACAGGCGAAAGAAGCTCGGCAAAGAATCGCGTTACCGCCGGAATAACGTCTTAATCGAGTTAATTAAAGCCACCTCGCATGTTTTCACGTTCGTCCGCGAACACGACACGCGATCGCACGCAACGAGATTACCTTCTCTCGAGCGGGGCCTAGTCTTCTGGGATGTGAAAACGACGCAATAATTAGACGCTTCGACGCGGCGCGAACAAAACTGCGGTTTCCTTCCTTTCAGCGCTTCATTTCCACCGTGGAATCGCGGTACCTCGTCTCGAAAGGATAATAGAGCCCGCGGCTGCGGTTTCCTTCCTTTCCACCGTGGAATCGCGGTACCTCGTCTCGAAAGGATAATAGAGCCCGCGCTATTATTCTCGATAAGGGACTAAAGTATACGAGGTACTGAAACTCGGTAATCGAGAATACGGCACACGCACGCGTACACGCGCAAAATTGCGTAATATATATTTGTTAAAAATATATAACAATGTTTCGATATAGTTTATAACGCACCGGACGTTCCGATGTTACGAAACCGGTGTTAATCCACGTCACGCACAGCTGTGTCGCTGGTCAATTAATAATGCACAATTAAAGTGACAATTATGCAAAAAGTCGGTCGCTTAATCTCGACCGTCTCGGACGACATGAATATTTTAATCAGAGAGAGAGAGAGAACCGGGGTGCATTAAATGCGTTGTAAAACTCGCCGCCGATTCTTCCATACGGTATTAAATCAGCCAGCAATCGTAGCAGGTGTTCCGGTACGGCAATCACCGGAGCTTCAGTATGTCGATCCAATTAAGCATTTAATTGCAACAGTTGCCACCCTCTCGATCATCCGCAATATCGTATCGATAAAGGAGGGGGAGCGCAGGATAGGGCGCGCCGGCGAGAGCGGCTAATAAATCCTCGTTGGTCGACAATTTTATCGGGGGGGTCCGAGCAAAATTGTGCGATCGCGCGTAGAATACCGATTCGCATAATTGTACCGGTTGTATTCGCAGAATACAGAATACAGCTCGACTCGTAAGAATCGCCCAAATCGGTTGACGTATAAAAATAAAGCGGAATAATATAAATATCAACATCAACACGCAAGTAGATTCGTATTGTGATCAGACTCGCGTAACAGCAAATAGATAAATATCCGTTTGTTTATTAATTATCATCATTACGATTGTTATTACGATGTTTATGGGGCTACTATATCCACAAAATTATATGCATGAAAATTATCATTTTTCTAAAAATTTGCGCATGCAAATTATTTTTAATGTTCAAAAAAGTTAAAAAAAAGAAAGAGAGAGAGAGGAGGAGGAGGGAGAGAAGTGCCTAGAACTTTATCTTTTAACGATTCGTGGATTATTTGTTTGCTCGAAGCTAGATGTACCTATTAAGTTATGCATTTAAGTTTTAAACGCGCCGCAAAAATCTAGAATTATAGAAGAAAAGAGGAACTTGAGTCGACGATACCAATTTCGCGGTTCTTGGGAACGGGCGATTATCGAGTCTCTCGCCTCGCCCTTTGTGTTCATCCGCTTTCTTTATTCATTCCACGATCTTCGGGCTCGCAGTAGGAGGCCGAGAAGCGAATCGCGTCGGCTTCGTCGCGGTCGCTGCAAGCAACGTACGCGCGTGTTCGCCAACTAAACGAATGGCGACGTCGGCGTGAATGGAACCGGCCGTAGAGGGTGAAAATTTAAAAAGCGTAGAAAAGACAGAGAGAAGAACGCGAGAGGGAAGAGGAAGATGGAGATGTTCGCCGGATAAAATCGCCCCGTCGCGCGAATCTAATTCGCGACGAGGGAGACGCGCGTCGTCGGTCTTTTACGAGGGTTCGCGGTTTTACAGCGAACACGACACTGTAAAACGTCGTAAAGCCACCCCGAGTTATGTGACAGATTGGACAAGTAGCACACGAGCGCGTGCGTGCGTGTTTATAGGAGACTGCGGTGAAAACCGACAACGCGTGACCGTGTATCTACCTATCCGACGTGTCTATACTGGCTGTCTATATCAGTTCGCATATAAATAGTCGAAGATCACGGATCCCTGTTTTCGAGAGATAAAGATATTTTTCAATTCTCAATTTTCATGTCTACGATAAATTAAAGATGTATAACGATTATTCATTCTCTCTTTGATATTGACTGAAAAAAGAGAAAATTGTAGCTGATAAAATTAATTAATATCATTGTTTCACTATTGTTGTTACTTTATAATTTATTTAATTACTACGTGTATATGCTTATATATCGGATTTTTTGCAAATGCTTGAAAAGTATACTCTTCCTTGAAATATCGATTATAGAGCGATACGATAAAATATTACGATTATTACAGTTCGTTGCTTGATGTATGAACCGGCTATGCTAAAATGGCGAGATGAAAATTTTCGCGCAGCGAGAGATCGGAGATTGTTTCTTTGAAACGGGATTCATAAACGCCGAGATCGGTAATAATAATGCCGTTGCCTCGTGGATTTTTAATCGATTCGAGCATATTTATCAAGCGACTCGACAAGTGATAACATTATCTCATAAAATGCTCGTAAAAGTTTGGAACGTCTCCTATCAATTCTCACGCCACTCGCGCTCGTTCGTGATCCCGTCTCTAATATCGCGCCGAGGATCGTTCGCGGATACGATATGGTCAATCAAAACTTCCGTTTCTCGGAACGAGACAGGATAAAAGAACGATGGCGGGTGTAAAATGTGCGGTACGCGCCGAGCGCCGTATCCCGGCCCCTGCCTTTTCCTCTCCCTCACCCGTTTGTCTTGAACAGATATTTTCGTCTCTTTACGAGGATGCGAGACACGCAGCGTGTATTTTTGCCTTCGGCGTTTCGCCTCATCGCAGTGAAAGATATCGCGCCGCGTTCTTTCCGCGGCGTCTCCGCTCACGTGTCGCGTCTGAGACATTTCGATGCAATGAACGCTTAGTTCTGCTGGCAGTTAATGCGTCGCGAACTGTACAGGACCGTATTTCGGAAACACGGAGAGGACGGCGATAACGACGTTCGAAATTAGATTGACGGAGGGAGGGAGAAAATCCGCCATCCGAACTCGAGCATCGAAAGTCGGAGAGGATGGCGGTTTCGAGTCTTTATCATAATCGCGAATCACGTTGCTGACCCCACGCACCGCGATCGTGGGAGGAAGATTTCGTTCTGGCCGAACGAAACTGCGGCGTGCAAACAATGCCACAGGATCACCTCGCATCTCCCGTTTATGAATCTCTCTTGGTCGCGTAGGCTGTCGCGGGAGGATCGGGAATGAAAGGGAGTCGCGCCAAAGATGCGGGTGTGGAAAACGAACGAGAAGAGCTACCAGACATGCTGGTATTCGTCGGAGACTCTTCTCGCGAGTCTCACCGACGGTCAACCAGATCGGATCTCACGCGCGCGCGCGTAAAAATATTGCGAGTCCTTTTCTTCGATTCTCGTTCTCGCCACAACGCGAAAATTCCCCTTCAACTTTGTTTTATCGAAATATATTCGCCGTGTAATACGAATACCATTCTCGCGAACGTTCTTTAATTCGTTCGTGTCCCCGGATCCTGGACTGTTTCTCTCGCGCTTATAAGGCGCGATTCGCGATCCGCGAAAGCTTTCGGCTTATCGAGATACGCTCATCGAATCGCGCGAGACATCGCGACACTTCTCGTTCTTGCTTGTCGCGCGACTTTTGCATACTCGTCGGTTCAGATTTCATCGCGATGAGAGCGGATCGAACGTGAGCGTGCATCGCCATTACGAGATAAATACGCTCTTTCTTCGCTTATCCGAGGTATGTTATGCGTTTATTCGATTGTTTCGTTTAATTCGCAGTACGTACGAAAGAGAATCGGCACTATCTCACAGAGAAACGTGCGCTTCGCGTTTACAGAAGGATCAAAAACCGCCCCGTTGTGCCTATCTCGCGCCTATCTCTCCGTACTCGTATTACGGCGTAAACACGACCGGATGAAACGTATATATATACATATACATGTACGATATCGTATACGCCGTCGGCTGTGCCGGCAACCTGTATAACGTACGTAAAAACGGGGACCGATTTGTCAGCGTGCGCGAGCGGCATCGCACGGTAGGAACTCTCTCGTCGAAGGAAGACATTCCCTTCCAGCATCTCGCCGCCCTTCTCCTCATCCCCCTGCTGCTTCGCGCGAATAGAGAGAGAGGGAGAGAGAGCCGCGACGTCGCGATGCGTACCGCACGCGCAATTTATCATTGGCGCGCCGTCCATTGATAAATTCCACGCATTCATAACGCCGCGACCCACGTTTTGTACCGGGAGCCCCCGGGCTCCTCCATCGGCCCGCAGGAGACACACGATACCCAGGTACGATACGATACGTCGCGATAGCGCGTATACCCCGCGTGCTCGTGTACGATTCCCTCCCTTTCCCCCTCGCTCGCGAATCGCGCGAATTATTGCGCATCCGGAAACAAATACGAGAAAAAAACTTAGCTTTTATAACGTCGATCTGCGGAATCATAATTGAAGTGTAAAAAGATACGCTATGTGTTTAAGACGTTTAAATAATTTTTTATTAAAAAATATTCTGGTCTTTTTATCTTATTTTCACTCTTTACACGTGCTTTTAGAGAGATTAAGAGTGAAATAAAACAACTTTCGACCACTCTTTCTCACTACGAGAGTGATAACTGGAAAAATTAACATAAAGGCTAAGTAAATTTGTAGTGGTAATGAAGGAGGGGTTAAGAGCGGACAATAAAGAATGACATTTCTTGCCACCCGTGTGGGGAACGTACTCCTAGCTGGGATGATGACTCGCTCACAGGCTAATCGCTTTAATGAGACAATTAGGCGATGGTACTCGTTGATAAAACGGGTTTGTTTTGTCTGCTTCAACCGAGTCGGTGTATCTCCTCGCCGAGATTGCGGCGCGCCAAAAGGTTCTCGCGGCTCGTTTCGTTTCAAATAAATATTTATTATCGCCGATGCTTTTCGTTCGCTCGATCAACAGCTCGCGCATCGACGAGACAAAAGATTCGCGGAAGAGACGAGAAATACTCGTTACCGCCCCTATCAATAGTTTACTTAGTCTTTGCTGTTGCATAGCCGCAAGATATTAAAAGTCAATAGTATTTGATAACATTATTCAACATTAAAAAATGTATTATATTTCTCGAATGATAAAATATAATCATTATATTAAACTCACACATTCTCTCTCTCTCTCTCTCTTTCTTTCTATAATATATATAAAATAAGTTAGAAAAACGAACAAGTTATGCAGAGTGAGATAAAAAAAATGGTAAATCTAACGTGATTTATGTGATTTAAACGTAATCGCTTTTCGAGTATCTCTGTTCGCGCGATATATTAAGAGGATATTTTTAGAGTCCACATTTTGCTGTTTCCCACGATATTTCGTCGAGTGTTAAGAAAACTATGATTTGCACCTTCCGAGATAACAAAACGCTCCGGTTTCTGTAACACCTTATATTAAAATCAAATCGTCGAGGTCTCTTATCTCGAAGGAAAGAAAGGTGGGAATGCTAAAACGCAACGCAGAAAAGTAGGGGGGTGGTGGATCGAGAAAACGAGTCGGGGCGGCTCCTTCCGCTTGGAGGGGAAAGGCGGAGGGGGGCAGGCACGAGGTGTGCCGCTGGGTGCATAAACAACGTTGTAAGTCGACGAAGCACGCGTGGCTCGCATAAAATCTCATAATGCTCTTGTCCAAACAAACGCACGGTGGCGGTTGTTATGGCGTTCGAGAATTTACCACTCCGGAATCCTCTTCGAGTGGCCCGGCTCGCGTCGGGAGAAGGGGGAGAGAACCGAGGGTGCTCCGAGAAAGAGCGTAGGAGAACATCTCGAATATCTGACCGTTTTCGAATGTAGTAACCGCGAGGTTAAATCGCGTCCGGTCCTTGGGATATGCCTCGATATCCGATTGCGTCGAGATTGCTCCAACGCGCGTCTTTTTGCGCGGAATTTCAAGAATCGCGACAAATTAACAAAGATGTATCTCTCTATGAAATATACTGTTCGGGATTATCCGAACTCGAGCGCGTATCGTTACGCCGATTTATTAAGGTAACATAATTTGCACGAGAATTGAGTTGTCGTTCTCTGCTACCTCTTAATAAAGTATTATATGCGAGTTATAAAGACGATTATATACGCGACATTCTTATCTTCTTCCTTCGAATCTTTACTCGGAAATCGGGAAACCGTTTAGTTCGGCAAAATCATACGTTATCGTATAAACTTTCCGATACTTTCCGTGATAATTCGATCCCGAGAAAAAAGAAGCTGCACAAGAGATCGACTCGCGCGATCTTGAGATTAACGACGCGCGCGCGGTCATCGGAGCGTGAAACGAAAATCGCGGGGAGAGAAAGAGAGAAACACGACGAGTTCTCACTCGAGAGAATCTTCTTAGAAATGACGTAAAGATAACCGCTCTATCCGCGAGGCGCATCGAGACCGAGAGACTCCCGTAATCACTGCATAGGTTGTTCGTTGACTCCTGTCCACTGTCAAGTTAACGACGCGTAATGACAGCTGACAGAGGCGGCGCGGACACGGTTTTCCAGTTAGATCCTTTTTTCTCTCTCTCTCTCTTCCTCCTCGTCGTTCGTGCATCGCACCGCGGAAACCATAAAGCCGAGAGAATCCCTCGGCCGATTTTAGTGCCGACCGCCGACGGGTGCGCGGACGTCGTTCTCGATTTTATCATCGATTCGCCGCGGCGCGAGAATCGTTAAGATCGGATTTCTGCGAGCGGGATTGCGTTATCGCGAACGGCGTTCATCTTTTTTTCTCTCTCTCGCGTGCGCGGCGCCTACATCGAGGCCTATAAACTTGGCTAAAGTCGAGTAGCCGGGCGATTCCGTCGCGAAAATCGACATCGTCTAAAAATGACGATATTCTTGGACGATAAAGTTTCCAGTTATTATCCGGCTGTCGAGCGCGCTTATTCGTCGCAGGGAAAAAAATGTGCAGGCGAACGTTCCGCCTTCTAAACACAGGATGTGTTTATTATCATTTTTAAACAGTATTATATGTATTCAATTTATGGACATTGATTATATTATCAGATTCATGAATGCGATAAAAATTTTTAAATCGTCCAACATCTCTAATATTTAAAATTGTCTTTTGTATAATAATAAGTATCTAAAAAAACTATTATATATACTGCAATGAAAGAGGATAAAATCGATGTTTTTAAAAAAATCTATTGGATTTTTCTTCGCGTGAAATTCGAGATATCTCTAAACGCGAGAGAACTTTTCCGCCCAAGTTCCATTTCGTGTTTTGCTGCCTGCCAACCGCGCTAATTGAGCCATTAACTCCGCCCTTTAATCTTTCGGTTCTTCCTCCGACATTCGACTTCCTCCGTTCTCGGAAGGAGAGGAGGAAGCTCGAGAGATCAAAATCGAATCTTTATAACGGAAAACGAGAAGCAAAATAGTCGATGCTCTCGATATATAAAAATTAATTAATTTTTAAATAATACACTGCATAAATGAACAGATGAGATGGACCGATAATGTATAATTATATATACCCTAATGTGCAAAGCAAAATGTATATTTTTCATATCTCAATAAAATGATATATATCGGTGGAAAATTTCGTACATATACATATCGGATATATGTCGTACATATCATATTTAAAATATTTATTTCCCGTAACACGCACACGCACATAGATTGCACGTCCAAGTTCGCACGTACTTCAACTGACATTTCGTGGAGCGATGTTTATTATCTTTCGCTTTGACGGTTCCCGAACGAGAGCTAGTAAGCATAACATTTTTGTATATACAGAGAAAACACGAATACCGGCTCTATCTTTTCCTTTATTAGAATCCACGCGGAGAGACACGCGGGTGTGCCCCGGCTCTCTTGGATCGAGATCGAGGCGATTCATGATTTTCTAAGCGGACGAGAGAGAGAGAGAGAGAGTCTCGATGCCGCGAGGGCGCGCCTCGGAAATGCGTGTGTGTCCTAAACCAACATCTTTATGGACTCGATGTTTCTCCCAGGCCCGACTTATTACGTTGATTTATCGCTTTTGTGCTGCCAAGCCCATCTGCCTCCATCGCGTTCCATAACCGCCTCGGCCGCGAAGATCTCTATAGATCTTTGAATTCATAGAGTTCGAGAGGCACTTGCGATCGAAGGGGAAGGAGGGGGGGGGGGGATCAAGATCTCGAAATTCCACAAATCCCTTTTTAACCGTCATCGTCGTTCATTCGTAGATCGATATTATAAAGATGACAATGTCAGCATGCTCGAAAAATGCAATTCCATTTCATTTTCATGTTTCTTGGAATTATTAGCGTATTAATTATTAAAATTCTTGTCATGATATCTCTCTGTAAATATTGCTTGAAATGAATACTCTGCTTATTCGAGTTGATTAAATTGAAATCAATTTGATAACGGGAATAATTATCGTTAACGATCATCTCATCAGCGTCTATATTTCACGCTGATGAAGCGCTAATCGATCGGTTATCGATTGTATTGCCATGTAAACAAAATAGGGCTGCCGATTTTCTACAAGATTTCTATTTTTAAAAGGCACGGTATCGATACCGAGGTCATCGACGAGGGCTACCTCGAAAAGAGGAATTCAAGTCTCGCGTTGTGAACTACGCCTAAAAGATATCGAGATGCGTGGTCGCGCGAATGGGCGTGCATCCGATTATCTTGGTAACTCAATCTCTTCTTTCGAGTCTAACCGTTTTCCTAGCCGGAGCTTCGCGATCAACTCGATTCAATGTGTTAAAGAAAATTACAGGGGTGCCGCGAGCAATGGTGCAATAATTTATTTATTTAAAAAAAAATATATTCCTCTTTTTTACTGAATAAATATAATGATACTATTATATAATAATATATAATAACATTTTCCATATACTTTGCATATTTTACGAGTATCAATTTTATTTCTTTCTTTACGTTGCGCAAATAAAACAAGTAGAGTTGTGCAAATTAGAAACTTGCTTAATCAACAATGACTCACCCCCGATCATCATAGATGGGCAGCCTCAACTAACCTCTCTCGGTAAAACCCTTCGATGATGCTCCTCGATGTTCCTTTGAACGATGCATTCACTCGATCACACTCGCGAATAACGCGAAATCGAGAGAACATCAGTCGATATCGCGGTAATCGCGTATAAACGAATTAATAAACACGCTAGAACGATCGCTCGTAGATTTATTCGACACTCTCGACAGGTAACGTGAAAATCCGACAAGTAACGCGCCATTACGATCATCACGCGAGTAAAAGTAAGCACGAGCACAAATCTGTATTAATTTTTCACGACGGTGATTTCTCGATGTTTCCCTGTTGGATAGTACTTTCGTGACAACACGTTCGTCCAACGAGCAAGTGTTGCAAAAATGCGTGTATTAAAGAGCGAATTCTTTCGACGCAGCTTCGTTTATTGAATACCGGGAGACGACGCGCTTAATCGTAATTCCGTCGATTGATTGACATACCGAGACAACACTCGTCGTTAAACTCGACACTCCCACTACTTATTTATACGCACAATACGCTTGAGACACGGGTAAACAAAACAAAGTTGATCGCATACCGATGTGTTATTACTTGAACTAACTGTCGCGACTAGCTTGTGTGTTTTTACTTAGAACATATATACACATATAAATATAGAAGGGAAATTGAGTACCGAGCCTGTGTCCAACATCTGTGCGAGAGAGAAAGATAGCGAGGAATAACCGTCCGCAATGCGCGTGCGCCGATATCGTCGAATTGTTACGCTTTGCTCTTGCCCTTCTCTTGCCAAACTAAGAGTAGGTAACCATGGCAACGACGATATCGGCACGGCATATGCGCATTGCGAGCGAATGTTTCTCACTATCTTTCTCTCTCGCACAGATGTTGGACGCAG
This sequence comes from Formica exsecta, assembly GCF_003651465.1. Taxonomy (NCBI): domain Eukaryota; kingdom Metazoa; phylum Arthropoda; class Insecta; order Hymenoptera; family Formicidae; genus Formica; species Formica exsecta. The sequence goes on from NW_021853432.1 coordinate 200,640, forward strand.
TCTCGTTCCACGGGAGGTATAGGTAATTCCTCTCTTCCCTTTATATATGTTTCAAGTGTTTTTATGTGACGATTGTTTTGTTTATCCGCGTCTCAAGCGTATTGTGCGTATAAATGAGTAGTGGGGATGTCGAATTTAGTGACGAGTGATCGTCTCGGTATGTCAATCAGTCAATCGACGGGATTACGATTAAGCGCGTCGTCTCTCGGTATTTATTAAACGATGCTGCGTCGAAACTCGCTCTCTAATACAAGCGTTTTTCATTATTTTGCAACATTCGCTCATTGGACGAACGTGTCACGAGAGTACCATCCAACGTCAGGGTATCGATCATGTAACTTTTCCCCTAGGGCCGAAAAGTGAAAAATTTTGCCATTGATTTCAATGTTAATATTTATCACGTTTCCGCCCTAGGGAAAAAGTTACATGATCGCGGTACCAGGGGACATGGAGAAATCACTGTCGCGAAAATTTTTTATAGTGATATTTCATTTAGTGATATATATTATAATGTGCGCGAATATTTTTATATCGTTAAAATAAATATATATAATAATAGAAATCGTAATAAACAGTTAAGCTATGCTTGAAGCTGCTCGATATTCGCCTTTGATTTCGCACGATAAAAAGGTAAGCGTAACTATTTCATATTATTTTATTTTTATTTCCTTCTAGAATTTTTGATATCCATTTATCCTTATTTTTATTTCCTTCTAGAATTTTTGATATCGAACATTTTTCTTTGTACCGTAATTATTATTGAAATATGAACTATTTATTATTTATAGAGATTATTGGACACCAATAATGATAATAATGTCATTAAAAATGTTTAGACCAATACAATATGTTATAATATCTAACGGCTCGTACTGATATAAATATTCTCGTTTAGATTTTTTTTTAAATCAGATTTATACGTACTTCTTTATTTTTAATCGTAGTAGTGATTATCGCGGCATTCATCAAAAGGAACAGTCATATAATCTGTTCAATTATTTTACGTGTATTATTTGACGTGTGTATATTAATGTGTTACATTATTCGAAAATATTGCGTGTTATTTTTATTTGACTATTATCATTATCCTGATCGATCTTAATGTATACGACATTTCATAGATGATTAACACAAATCGTAATTTGCTTCAATCGTCTTTTACCATTTATCGTACATAATAACGCAGATGCTTTCAACGTCATTACTCCAAGTAAGAGCGTACAATTTCTGATAATACGTGTCCTTTTATACCGCTCACGTCGGAATTATGTAAAGCGGCGATAGGTAAGGCGGAACGGTGTCGAAAGGCGCAGATCGCGTTTAATCCGCGTCGCTCGTTAATCAAGCAAGCAGCTTGCAGAAGCGCACCAGTTACGCCACTGCGTGCGTACGCACGTACTGTCGCCACGTGCTCCGCAGGAATCATCGCGTGCGATATACCCTGCGTACATGTATATTCATCCCGCACTTATATATATATACGTCCTGTGTCCTTGCTGGCACGTGTACTCGCATATAAGCTGGATCATTCGTGACACTTACTACTCCACGCTTTGCGCGGCCAGGATTGATAACCGTTTAATTCTACAAGAGTTTGCCTTAACGCGCTTGGGAAACCTCCTATATGTATATATATATTTCACAAATCTCTCTCGACTTTTCGAGAGATTTTCACGCATCGTAGTCCGACACGAAACATGCGCGTTCGACACACAAGGGCGATACTTCTCTCGGGCTTGACCTAAAAACGTGATCCGCCCACGCCGGTCAACAGGCTCCTTCTACACAAAAATCGAATCATGCGTTCGAAAACTCTCATATGCGTCCTCGTCCGTTCCGGCATTTCTCGTGGAACGTCCGTTGTATTAAACGTCACGGTGAGTGCATTAATTAACGTATTGATGATAAGCCCCGTCGCGACTTTTACGGGAGAGTCAATCAAGTTCGAGAGTGTTATTAGCTCGTAAATTACGACACGCGCGTAATTACAATCGTAGAAATTTTATCGATATTAATTGTCCACATATATGGAAATATATAATAAATATAAATAATTAATATAATATAATTCTCAATTTTGATAATCCTTGGATATTTTCTATATATACATCCCTGATTTTTTGAAGGTATTCGTTAAAAAAACACGAACCACAGTAGCGCCTCTTATAATCGGAAAAGCAAACGTTCCGCTCGTACAAACGAAAGATAATATCCCGCAACGTTTACCGAATGTTGGAGTGGACGTCAAAATGATCGAGAATGCCTTCCTTATGTATCGGTTTCAACTTTCACGACGAACCTTGTAAACGACGATCGAAACAACCTCCTCCTTTCGCGGTGGAACAGTTTCCGCGGCGAAAGCCGGACGGTCCATTTTATTGGGATTTTTACGGGAAATTTCGTAGAGCCTCGACATGTTTATATATGTGCTGCGAATGCCTGCGCGATTACCGAAAACGCACGTGTGCGCGATCGTACATTCGATAATGGATGGAGAATCGACACCGAACGTCGGGTTCCTCCTTCGAAGCTGCCTCTCAATTTTCTCGCGCGCTCGTAAAATCGATCGGCCGATTGGCTCACCGATTCGTGCACTGCGAAACGTGATCGTATTACCGGCCAATCCGATATCCATGCCCAGGTACCGAGCATTCAATCGCTCGTGTGATTCGACGGTTTGTTTTCGATTCGCCAACAAATCATCGTCGAGGGCACGTGCGATCATATTTTAAATAAATGACGTTTCGGTCTTTCTTCCGACAAGGTTGAAGAGTATTTGTATAAATCATCAAACTATTTATCAAACTGTCAAGGAATGCAAATCTCTCGTCGTTTCTCTCGTCGCTTCTTTAGATTGCAAGTTAGCTTAGCGTAACGCGCGGGAAAAATTACACATAATCACGTTTATTCGCTTACTATTGTTAATTAAAAGAAATTTTAATTGCAACTTGGCGCTAATTATTTTACGTAATTGACGATTCTTTCAAAAGACACGCGTCGATTTTTATCGGCTATGCATGACGTCTTTCATAAATGAAAACGAGCGAGAATAAATTTTGAAACGATGGCTAACAATAACCGTAATGTTTCTGGACGCGCATTTATATAAACTCGGAGCCAAGTTCGCAAGGAATAGGAGGGACGTCCGATATATCCTGAGTAACACGACTAATGCATCTCGCAGCGGGAACCCTCGATCGGTATGTCTTCATCCTTCTTCGCGGCAGGTGCGAGATTCGCGATGGAGAAACAGCACACGACAAAATAAAGATGAAAATAAGAACGATGGAAAAGATTTGAGAGCAATTTTGCGTGGGTGGTTTGAAAAAACTTCTTCGATCTAGAAGTAATTAATTAAGGTTGAACATCTTAATGTGGGATAATCTTTTTGGACGATTGTTTAGCGCCACAATCTCATTGATATTCTATATAAAAAATCCCTTTATATACACAAAATAAGATTTATTGATATAAAAATTGATTAAAGTCTACCGTGGATTTAAATCGTTCACGTTTCGTCTCTAAAACGTTTATCGTGAAACAGGATTGAAGATCTTATTCTTAGTACTTGCGCAAATATCGATGCACGTAGGGGAAGACAAAGCGTAAGGGATGGGCAAGCCGAGCAGCATCAAAGATAAAGTTCGCAGAAGAGTAGCACGACCGAGTCGGTGGTACCATGCATCATCGACCTGGACAGCCCGCTGCCCTCTCCTCCACCGTGTTCCGCTCCGTTTCGTTCCTCCTCGTGCCTTCTACGGTTGGCCTCCTACCTCCGAGATCGTCCTACCGAGGATACCTACCTACCTATCTACTCGGCTTAACCTCTCCCAGCCCTCGGTGGCTCCCAGCAAAAAGAATAACGATCGTGGAGCGATCCTATGAGATCATCCGGGATCGATCGATCGATCGCACGTACATCTTTCTCGCAACTTGTAGGCAGATATTTGTTTTAAATAATAGCCATGGGGGGTAAATTCTTTACCAATGGTCACCATTATCGAAGAAAAGCTCGCCGTTTTCGCCAAAAACTACCGATTATTATTATAAAGGATACTTGATATCGCTCACAAATACGTAAAACGGTGATTAAAGATCTAGCTTTGAGTTTGTATTTGCAAATATGTGTGTGACGAAAGACTTTTAGCAGCATATTATAATACAAAAATATTACTACACACTGGATATAGAAGGAAACGAGTAAAATCACGCGATCAATAATTATGAGTTCCGCGATAAAGTGGAATATCCGCGGTCAGCCGCGAAATCGCGAATAAATCTATTTCTGACATAGATGACGTTGGGTGTATCGATCATCGGAGAAAATTTAACGTACCGAGATCTCTAACGAAACAGAAACGCGTTCGGCCTTTCTCCGTCCTCTCATCCCGCGGTTTCGTCTCGCTCTCTCCACGAGAATGCCACGAGATAAACGGCGATCGTTTCACTCGGGCTGGCTGAGTAAACCTAGGCACAACCCTCTCCTCGGATAAGATCGCGGCACGGTCTCGAGTAGACGGCGGAGTTAAAGGATAATTTAGTAATTACGGCCAGATGCTTGCCCCCCGGCAAATTTCTCCACCACTCCTTTACGTACCGTAATCGCGTTCTCTCGGGACGCGTGTGCGTATTCCATCTCGAAAAAATAGTGCGACGCGTGTGCATCAATCGCGTATCCGAGATTTCGCGATGAAGATAGAATGAGAGAGCGCGAGTTAACTTTATCTCTTCAACCTTCTGTCATTTCAAAAAAATGTGAGGATTATTTTGAAATCGTCGACATTTCGTGACGATTATAATACATTCGGAACAAATATCTCGCGCGATTTCTTACTTCTCTCCTCGTCGGTGGTGTACAATCCACGCGTGTATGCGTGTACGCAGGCAGGTTGACGCTTGCGTGAGTGCGAGTGAGCGCGAACCGCTCGAGGCGCGACGGTATATGCATACGACATACGTGTATATGGCTAAAAACGGTTTACGCGCCAAGGAGAGATCGTGCGAGTTTATTGCACGAGCCGCTTCTTTGTCCGATGCGCGCACGCGAGCGTGCTCGTGTGCACGTGAATTTACGTCCTGCGTTCTATCTTCGTCCTCGTCCGACTCACGGCGGACTGTAGATGATGCATCGTCTCGTGCGTCTTGATCGGAATCTTCTCTCTCTCTCTCTCTCTCTCTCTCTCTCGCTCTCGCTCTCCTATCCCTTCGTCGGCTCGTCCCTCTTCTCCTCCTGTTCCTCCGCCTTCTCCTCGTTTCTCTCTCTCTTTCTCTTTCGCTCTAGCAGGCCTAACAAACGCTGGATACAACTCAATCGTCGGTCACGATCCTCAAGGAGCTCTCACACCGAGAATGGACGTATCTCACGTCTCGCGTGACAAATTGAATAAAATCGGATTATCTTCGTTATAATTTAATCGGCAAAGTTTACCTCGATTATTCGCTATTATCAATCTTTCGAAAATGTATAAATGCATCACGCATTGACTAAAATTTCCTCGATGACAACTAAATAAATATTAATCTCTCGTCATCTTTCGTACCTACATTCGAAATGGCAGTGGAAGTCGTCGACCTACGAAGATCTGGATGGGTAGAAACGATGACGAAGGCGAAGAAAAGGGGGGAACGCCGACGAGCCGAGAAGAGACGCGGCTCTCTGGCTGGCATTAGCATTAGCGCGAGTTTCCAAGGACATTAATCAGGATTAAGCGGTACAGTCGCCGCGGCATACACTTGACGGCCGAAAACTCCGTTCTGATACTTTTTGGACGCGCCTCCTGCTATTTAATTTTCACCGTCCACTTTCTTCGTGCTACCGACCGTCCATTAGTCACAGACCGGTGCTCGGCCATGTTTCAGGTGCTTTTGTCGTCCGAACATCCGACTGACGAAAGGGTTAGAAAATTATTGCGTGCCATTTCAATGGAACTCGATCGAGGAAAAGAATGCATTGCACTATTCCTTCGTTGTTAAGCCTCCCGCAAATGCGAAAATGAATGATAAGAATTTTTAGTAAAACTTCTCAACTGAATTCTGAGAATAATATTCGAAGAGCGCGTAAGAGAGTAAAATATATATTATATATCTTTGTAGATTATTAATTTACTAAACAATATATTGAGAACTGTTGTTCTTTCACGAATGAACAGACGCTCGCACTTAGATTGTCACGATGGTGTAGTGTCCGATCTCCGTAGAGAAGAAACGTTTCTTTTATCGCATGGGGGGTTATCGGTCGCCCTCGACATTAGTCATTAAAATGATTGGTCCGCCAATAATCGAGTCGACTCGACAACCGAGTCCCGCGTTCTGCCTCGCGATGAGTCGAAAGCTGTCTCGTAGACATGTCGCGCATTAAGCCTTATCTATAGTTTCGTTTCAGCTTATGAAAAGAGTTAATCGGGAAAAAAATCAAACTGCAAGAGCGCTAAAAGCATTCACACACAGACATTAATGTCTTCAGTATAATATTTACAACACTTCCTTTTATTTTATATTTTTTATAATTATTTTTGCTATTTAATAAGCAAACTATGTGATTCGGTAATAGTATAAAAAAGCGCATTATTACTTATAAATTCTCTTTTGGAAATCGCACACGTAGGTTGGACAGAGTCCTCACCGTCTTAAGTGAAGCGCGACGCGTACAGAGTTAACGCGAAGCCGGTCTAGCCGGAGAGAATTCAATGAAGGCACTGTTGGCGCACGAGTTCATTGATATCGCTCAATTAATAAATTTAAATAGCCCGACGCGCGTAATTCCGCGGCGTCTCGCCAACCGCCAACCGAATATGCCGCGCCGATGCGATGTATATATATATATGTGTGTGTGCATGCGTGCGTGCGGGCATGCGTCTTCCTTCTCTCTTCATATATCCATTATTCCAATTGGAAGTCTCGAAACGCAGCGGATACTTGGACTTTTATGTGCGAGCCGCGAAAATAATCGTATCGTCAATGAACATAATTCTATATTGTTCGACGAAATAAAGCTTTATGTCGCTGATTAAACGATGCGCGTTTTTCCTAACCGGAAATCTCGTGTGTGAATTCTTTGCCGTTTATCGCGTCCGTTACGTTTTCCAAAAAGGGTTAAACAAATCTATTTTCGCCAGGTCCGGGCCTAGAATTCGCGTATCGTCGTTACATTGCATCCTCGTTACATTGCATCCTCGTTAGCGCAACAGGACCGTACGAAGGGTAGGTGCAAACAGGTCCATTAAGTTCAATGGCGGAACATTCTTTTCGCGCGCGCCCGCAGCTGATGTAAATCGCCCTTAATGGGCCGCGTTAATTGAAGCCGTACCGCGGCTCGGCGGTATCAAGCCGGCAGGACTTATCGCGGGAGAAATTCCATCCAGCGGATCGAAAGAAGCCGGAGAACGTATCGGTATCGCGTACGTTACGTTTCTTCTCCAATTTCTTCTCCTTATTCATTTATTCGATCAAAACGACAACGATGTGATGAGATTAATATATCATATATTATATCCCCATAATTCACGGAAAGTACGTGAAAATGAGAGAGTGTCGATTTAAGAAAAAATGATTGACTATAAACACTAAATAATTATGATGACGCGTTGACAGCTCGCCGTAGTTTCTCAAGTTCCTATATCCGCCTACTCCCTTGCATAAAACATTATGGCCGCCATCACTTAAGTCAGGGACCTCGATGAGAGCGCGCCGCCGTGCGCTACGGGGTGTCCCGAAAACTCGCGTCCATCATCTTTTCGTACCCGTCATTTGCCTCTTACGCGCGGCTCATCCCCCGGCGGCGGAGATTAATGAGAAGCGACTGGGCCTTTAATTTTGCTTTCATTAATTCGGTAGGCCGGTGATTATATATCGGGGGTTGCCTCGTAAAAGGGATAGCCTGTAATGAAATGCGCGTCGATGGTTTTTTATCAAAGGCACGCGGCTACCGCTGGCAATTAATATTTGTTGTACATCGAGATGTATTATTTACTTTCACGGATGAAGCGGGGACTCACCGCGATAACGTTTCCCCTCTACGATTATCGACTCTGCAACGATTCGACACATATGGACGAAAATATCAGAAGGAGAAGAGGGGAATTACTAATCTCTCTGTACGCGCGGTGATCTATCTCTCTCTCTCTAGTGATATATTTAGCATCGCAATTTTCACTCGCGAGATTTACTCGAACGTCAGAGCGATACGTTTCGGTGGCAAGATTTTTACATTTCGCACTGTAAGAGATCGTTCATCGCGGCCGAGTCGGACGCTGACTTCGCGAGTTCATGGTACTCGGTTAACCCTATGACGTTGTCGTGGAGGAACGGCAAAAACGCCGAGAGCAGATGCGAGAAGAAACGCAACGTATAGTCAGGGGCGAGATTTAAATCGCGCGAGCTGACTCGGGAGGTCATTAATCGCCGTCACCGCGCTAATTTTCGGCTGGACGCTCCCTCAGGTGGCTTCCTTTGAGCGACACGAGTGATATATTTAGCATCGCAATTTTCACTCGCGAGATTTACTCGAACGTCAGAGCGATACGTTTCGGTGGCAAGATTTTTACATTTCGCACTGTAAGAGATCGTTCATCGCGGCCGAGTCGGACGCTGACTTCGCGAGTTCATGGTACTCGGTTAACCCTATGACGTTGTCGTGGAGGAACGGCAAAAACGCCGAGAGCAGATGCGAGAAGAAACGCAACGTATAGTCAGGGGCGAGATTTAAATCGCGCGAGCTGACTCGGGAGGTCATTAATCGCCGTCACCGCGCTAATTTTCGGCTGGACGCTCCCTCAGGTGGCTTCCTTTGAGCGACACGTTCCTTTGGAAGAAAAATAACACGCCTCTTCTTATTTTATCTGTTAATCTTCAAGTATGTGGGTTTTCTTTTAATCTAATAAATTATACCGTATAAGTTACGATTTTATTTTACACAGTTGGTATGGAGGATTTATATAAACGTAATTTATTTTCTCATGAAAATCAGCCAGACTAAACGCGATCGTGAAACTCTTGCATTATTATACTAAATTAATATTCCACAGCTGGATACGATCATGAGATTATCTATAAACTTGTCACAAACTCTTTCATTTCTCTAATATATTTTATATTTCACCTGCAATTTCTCGTCTTCTTAATCGAAATTAAATTAAAATTTCATTAGATAGAATTCGAATCGAGATTTGGTGTACATGATCATTCTTTTCCTTGTATAGATCAGAAATATATTTAGAGATCAATTGCGTGAAAAGTTCAAAGAAAGTAGTACGTGTCGCGATGCGACGTAGTGTCCCGAGAGCTCTGTTTCGAACCCCGTTCCAATTATACGCGAGAAACGATCCGAAACAGGTTTCGTGGCGGAACGTACACATAATTTCCCGCCCCAATGCCAGTAAAGGAGCAGACTACGATTTTATAAGAGCCGCGCCTTCTTAGCGCCTTTTTCTATCTTTTGTCCCCGCACGCGTTTCTCTCTGCGGATAGAGTCTCTTTTCCCTTTCCCACTGGAATCTGGAAGCCACGGCATCCTCCTTTCTCTCTCTCTCTCTCCCTTTATTCCACTTTTTGGTTGTATTTTGTTCATCATCCCCCTTTTTCTTCTCGGACCACTCTTTCTCTCTTATCGTCATCCGCTCTTCTTCACGAGCACTGCGATCCCCGATGCGAAGTCGCACGGGCGCATAACAAGGAATCCTACGACTTTATGGTCGGTGGACGGCAGCACTGAGGCTTTTATTGGTCCGCGCTTCGGCCGACTAATGGCTCTGTGGATCCAGATCCGCCGAGTGTTCACGCCGGCCACCACACAACTCCTTCATTTTACCACGTCGTTTCTTAGTACGCGCGCGTCTACATACCTACCACAATGTCACGGTTTCGATGTCATTAGCGGCCGAAATGAGGGTCGAAGTTGTCCGTTGAAAATTTCTCGCAATCAGAATCATTTTGTACATTCGCCTATTTAATGATCCCAATGATATCGGATATACTTTCTCTTTCTCATTATAGATGCGCGTCAAAAATTGTCCTTACATGGATTAAAAAATAATTTCTCTTATGCGTAAACGCGAGAATTAATCTTTAATATGATAACAAAGCGACGAGTGAAATAAGAGCGCGACGAGAAGCGAGGCACGAAGGGAGTCGGTGATAATTGACCGTTTAACGATCGCGCCGATTTCTTCCTCGTCCGGATCGGCGCGGTGGTCCTCCGGAGCGGAGCCGAGCAGTGAGCGAAGGTCGACTATCCTTCGACGATATACATACGCGTCCTGTACGCGAGAGTCGAGCGAATAGCGCGAAGCGGCGAGTAGGTACGAGCGAACGAGGGAGTCGTGAGTACAACATCATCAGAGGCAGGCTTGGTTTTCTCTCTCTCTCTCTCTCTCTCTCTCTGTCTCTGTCTCTATCTCTTTCTCTGCGGGTTCCTTCGTCCGTTCCTTTCGTATAATAAAGACGCGTTCTGCCGCGCTACTCCGCTGCTCACCCTCTTCTCCTCCTTCTCTCATCCTCTCTTTTCCTACCCGTCTCGCTCTATCTGGTATCCTATTCCTGCACACGCCGTTGCGTTCTCCCTTTATCTCCCTTTCCTTCTCTTTCTTCTTAATAAATGTCTCTTTCTACCTTCTGCTATCTTCTTCTTCTTCTTCTTCTTCTTTCCTCCGTCTCTACTTTGGTCTTTTTGCCCGCATTACTCTCCTTCTCTTTCTTTCTTTCTTTCTCTCTCTCTCTCTCTTCCACCCGCTTTACTCCGCTAGTGGTCCTTCCGTGCATCCTTTTCTCTTTCAGCCAATTTCGCTCGTTTTCTCCCGGGTTCTCTTCTCCTCTCTTTCGTCCCCGCTTCCCTTTCCATTCCTCCCGTTGTTCTTCCGTCTCTTTCTTTTCACTCTGGGCTCCTTACCCCTCGCGCCCGCGCCCGGTCGCCCGCAGCGCGGGCATCCGAGGTATTTTTGAACCGGTCCACGACGGGAGGCTGCTACAGGGCCGCACTTTTCTCCAATGCGCTCCGAAATCTTCGAAACGAAGGGATTGATCGAAGAAATTAAGCCTATTTGAGGATTTAAATCCTTTTAAACGACAATTATTAACTAAATGTTATCACACTGAAATGATACAGCGAATCAATAGTTTAAGTTCAACGCTAAAAAAGCTATATAGCGAAAGATGTAAAACTATGAAATTTTCATTATTTTCACGAGACTTGCAACCTCGCGATATGTTCTATAACGAACCTGATAACACAAGATATACGAAGCTGTAGCGAATAACCAACATAGGTAGCATAAGGCCGCAACATACGATCGAGTTGCGGATGAATTATTGAACGCGGCTGTTGATCAAAAGAAACCGCCTAAAGTCGCTCGCACGCGGCAGTATTCAGGTACGCATAGTATCTCGCCAAGTTAAAATGAACGAATATTTTCAGAATTAGAATAATGTCAGAAAAATCTTTAAAATATTGTATCATCTTATCCCTTGTATAATATTTGCTTAACATCTTTGGAAAGTTGAGAAAATTTGTCCTCCAAGGTTATGAAAAATTCAGGGAACTAAAGATTTATAATTCTGTATTTGAAATTTAGAATTGTCAGCATTTTTTAATGAAATAATGTATATCGCGTCGAGATACACAGAGATCGAGAAGAAGAAAAAAAGAGAGAGAGAGAGAAGAAGCTACTGCCGTCTCAATTTGCCAAGCTGAGATACACTGGCAACGACAATAAAGGCGCCAAGTAAAAAGCTCATCGTTCCCTTGGTTTTTTTTTCACGACGC
>NW_021853432.1:212676-219236 GCF_003651465.1 Formica exsecta
CGACGCTCGCCTTTATCTCGTTTTTAGTGTCGAAGCTAATTGGATACTCCCGGCGCCCTTACCGCGACGCTTGTAATTTCTCCTGAACTGGTTTGTTCGAACGAAAAACTGACGCGTTGCGCGGGTTTAGATGTTATCTCGGGACGGGATTATATTGATTTCTTAATACTCGGCTACGTAATCCATAACCCTATATCTCTGTTGAGGAACAAGGGAGGAGCGAGCTCATGTATAAGACATTGTAAATACCATTCGCGTAATCGCTCTCGTGTAATATTCTAATATTCCAATAATTTTGACGTACGTGCCGTGCTTAATTATTCCTATATCGAAAGCAAAATATCGGAGAAACGATACCATTATAGCTATATAGATTCTAAACGATTGTTCTCTCCATGAAAGGGGAACACTCTGAAGGGCACGAGCAACAGGTGGCTGTATAACGTACGGGAACGATTTGTCCCGAGGGTATCGTCGACCAGCCCCTACGAGTTCTCCCTCGTTACATTTCGTACGCGGATTTTTCCCCTGTTGATTTCATCCTTCTTATGTCAGGTGCTACATGTTCACTTTTTTACGCCCGACAAGGACATTTATCAGCAAACCGATATTCCGGTTAGGGAAAATATTACATTGATAAATAAGAATACGAATATAAAATAACAATATAAAAGATTCTTTGCAAAATATTTCATTGACATTTGTTTATAATATTCATTATCGCTATTCGAATGAGAATATGAAGTATAAATGTCCCATGAGATGGATTAGCCGGATTAATGAATACAATCTTCTAAGCCTATCATCCGTCTCTGTCCCGAGTAATCTAATTATCGATCGATGGGACTTATTACGTTAAAATTGCAGCGCGAGCAATCGTGCTGGGTAAGCTCATTCAATAACGGCTATTACGATAAGGCTCTGACTTACGAGCTCTAATAAATCGCTCGGTGTCTATTTTCTATCGTCGTTCCGTTAATTGATCTCTGTCGAAGAGGGAAACGTTTTCCGTCATGCGCTGAACAACGATGGCAATGAACGTTCGATTTCGATTCAACCACCCAATCGCGCACGAATTATATTAGAAAACTCGATAGGTGGTATCGGTGAATTTTAAGAGAGTATCTCGTTTCAAATCTCACCCTCGTACATCACTTGAATCGCTAGTGCACTTCCGCCGCTACCGAAAAAAATTATCGTCTAATAATAAATAATAATATTAGCGTTTAGGTAGTTTTCACTGAATTAACGTGTTTGTTTTTTTTTTTATCTAGGCATCTCTAAAATTTCTTTTTTAACTTATTTCAACGTGCGAACAACAGGAATGACGCATTCAATGATAATCATGCAAGGATATCTCTTGCGATTCCTGTTTATTCGTTAATCCGGCTCGTTAATTATTGCGCGTTCTGTCACTCATCGGCATCCTTCTGACAATCACGTCCGTTCAGCGTCTCTCTCCCTCCCTCCCTCTTCATAGCGCCTTGGCGTATGAAATACTTGGACGTTAAGGCTCAACAGGTGGTATCAGCGAGTCTGCGAGGTGCGGAGTATCTCGTTTCAAACCGCACACTGTTACTCAAGCACTATGTGCCTGCTGCGTGCCGTATAATAGTAATTAACGCCGCGAGACGGTTAAATTATCACCGATATTCCACAGTGCGGTCATCGACGCGCGCAATAAACACCGAGAATACAATATACAACTGTGGGAAGACCGGAACTTGGTTCACCGTGAACTCGGAGGGAGGGGAAGGTTTAAATAAACAACAGTGATAGCGCTTATTTTATCTTACTATGCGGCGAGAAATGTTCATTAGTATTTCGCCCGGGTTTGCGCGTTAGTATTGTACGTTTTATATGAATGCTGCGATCTAATGCTCATTCGTTGTTATTATCGTACTTGTATTAAAAAAAAAAAAAACCATTTTATAATCAATTTCGTTGTGCTTATTAATTATTTGGAGAATTTCATACGTTGTTTTCGAAATATAACGTTTGTAGAAGATCCAGAAAATAATTTCATTATTTTAGAATGAATATATAATTAAAAACCAGCGTATTTTGCAATAAGACATGTTAATATCGGAAGAATTAAATTTATTAAACTTTATGTAAACTTTATATAAAATTTATTACTATATAAATTAATTAAACTGACTATAAAAATCAGAGGCCTCGTGTGATTATATGCACGTCTCATCGTTATTTTATGCGATTCGCGACAACTTTCGAGATATGTCGAGATAAAGTATTCGCTTGTTTGTACGCCTCACGAGAATCGGCATTTACCGCACCACGGGATAGCTTTCGATTCGCGAATATTCGCCGTAGTTTGAGTGTTCTTATAGTGCTTGCACGAACGATTTCGCTTCTGATTATTGAGAAGGAAAGTTCTCGGAATAAACCTGAGCGCGGATTTTGAGAAAAAGCGGTCGAACTTTATCGAGATTCAGGGAGAGGAATCAGAGGGACGGCACAAGGATAGGAAAACCAAGTGGTTGAGCATCACTGGATATAATTATGACATCTAATTAGGTTTTTAGCGGTTGGGACGGCTGGTCCGGGCAGCGGCCAGCTATAGAACTCGAGAGCCAGGAGAGGTCTTTTTCTTCACTCTCTCTGAACTTGCTCTCTCTTCCCTACTTCCCCCCCCCCCCCCCTCCCCCCAACTCGCCGATAGAGATTCCAAGCGACTTCCTTTGTTTTGTCTCGTTCTCCCTTTTTTGTACCGCGACTGATTCAATCGACTGCCGTATGTCGGCGTGGTTTGCCGCCGCGATGACGATATCGCGACTAGCCTTCGCGAGAAGTCGACCTTGGGCCTACCGATGGAACATGGTCGGCTTTGCCTTCGTTCAATTTTCATCAGCTCCGCACCCTCTTAGCTTCACGTTCAGATCGTTAGCCGAGATGAGAAAGAAGAAACATCGCGACAAGAACAATGAAACTGCCATTAGAAGGAAGGACGATCTGCTGTGAACAACTCGATATAACGACGATGCATCATCATGACAAGTGCATTGTTTAAATATCAGCTGGATCAGTATCATTGTGGCATGTATTTTTTCTCCCGCGCGTCTTTATTTCGTACGTTCGTACAGACAGACGCGGCATGTGCAATGTGAGGCACGAAAAAACGAGAGACGGAAGATGGAGAAAGAGAGAGAGAGAGAGAGAGTGAGAGGGGAGGACAGGGGGGTTCGAGACTCCCGGAGGATTAGCATTGGAACGTGAAAAAGTCTCTTGTTAGATGGCGGTGGTACCCGTTCGTTCCGAGACGTCATTAGGGCACGCCACGTGAAGCCGAGAGGCCTCCCGAGATCGGGACGCGATAACGGAGGAGCGAAAGGTAGGAGACGAAGACGAGCTTCGGAGAAGACGAAGAGGGGATGAGGGAGCCCGGATCCGATGGGTCCAGGTGAATGCGTGGTGAGAGAGACGTGGAAGCTGGAGCGACGGAAGAGAGAGAGAGAGGCGAGAGTAGGGACGCAAAGGGAGGAAAAGGAGGAGGGAAAGACACAGAGGCAAGAATGGAGGGAGAAGCATGTCGAGGAAAGAGGAGTGGAAGAGGATACCAGACGAAGAGTGATTGAGCTGTAGTCGATCTTGCTGTCCTGTCGAAGTCTCGAATGTCTTGATGCCGCGCAGTCGAAGATCGAGTTCACTCTCGATACGCGCGCGCGCGCGAGAGGGGTCCGTCCTCCCCTTCCTCCTTTTCTCTTTCTTCACTATCCTTTTGCCATCCTCACCTCTTTCTTTATCGTCCACGCAACTTCTCTGCTCGTTTCTACGTCGGATCATTACAACAATAGAGCATCGTCGATCTCGTGCAAAACATGAGATGCAACCGTTGGACTCCACGTACGTCTTGACACTCGCTATCCGTTTCATTCGCGCAACGCTTTCGGATGACGGTAACGAAGTGATAATAAAAGTAAATTATGTTATATCATAATTTTCGTGAAAATTCTCTCGTTTTTTGTTTTTTTTTTTTTTGTTTTTTTTGATACGGTAAAAGAGAATATATACTATATAAACAAAATTTATTTCGCGTCGCGCGCGTTTTTGATTGGCGCAGCCCTGTAGATTCGAATCTCTTGCGCACAGTGCCCCTCCCCGATAATGTCTTTCTCTGCTCTGGCGCGTATCCTGATATATACCGGCGCACACCACGTGAAAATCCAGCATCCACACACGCACGCACACCACGTGGCGCGCACGCGGATCTTCTCCGTAGAAGGGGGAGGCGGCGACCGCACGAATATCCTTGCGCAATTTCGCGCGCGTCCCGAAGCGGGCGCCTCTTCCTCTCCCTCCTCGCTTTAGGAACGCTGCCGGACGAACGTGAGAGAGACTTGGCACGCCCCTGGTATCTCCGATAATTACAGAGTAGGGCATCCAAATTTATAATGTCCTTGCTAACTATCGGCCACTCCTACGGGATTTAAGACAAGAGGGGGACCAAAAAGGAAGAGATCCACACGGGGACCCTCCTGAGCGATGGCGGTCGTCCAACTCTCTCGCCTCCGCGCTTCTTATTAATCGCGTCGGTGAGAGGTCAGCGACTACCGTTCGCGCAAAGAACAACAGCGATAGAATACTTTCCGATTTTCTATCCGCGTTCCATTGTCAAATATATATACATATATGTCTAATCGCCAAATTCGCAAGTTTCGCAGCCAATAATCTATAAATCGCGAAGGAACGAGAACGTTGTCGGGAGAGAATAGTCCTGGCACGCAATGATCTATCGCAACGAGAATCGCGCAAAATTAAATGCGGACACCCGGTACGTAATATATCGCCGTACGGGGCGGCGGATGGCGGGCACCTGCTAAGAAAGAAAACTCACGAAGGAATACGATAAAGAGGAATGATTGTGATCTGAGACTCCGAACGCGATAGAGCCATAGATCATCGTGGACCCAGGCCGGCCCCGACTCTCTGCTCGCTCCTCTCTCCCTCGGGGGTACCATTCGAGGAGGATCACAATGTATGCGCAGGGCCGCATCCGACAACGCGAATCCTCTCTCTAGCGTTTTATGCACCAGACTGTTTTTCATAAATAGAAAGTTTGGCGTTAAACGATTAATAACGCGAAATAAATAATACCAGGAGCACTGATGCTGATGCGCATATCTGGCGTTGCGCGAATTTCACCGAAAAATTGACGAAATTCGCGATTTATCGGACGGTCATGCGATCGCGATGACAGCATTCGCAATAATTATGATGTCATCTTGTCTCGCGTAACAGCTTCCGAGTGCGATATCTTCCTCTAGTGGTCTCGCTAAATCTATTTACAGTCTCATATTAATTTACTCTGTTATCAACTGTGCTTAATTTAATTATCGCTTCATCTGCCGCTTTTTTAATTAGTATCGCATCATATCTCGTTATTTCATTAAATTATTATCTTAGCGCCGTAAAACATATGCGGCAGCCGGATCTGTGGCAGAAAAATATCATAGATTACAGCAACTGTATGATCGTGTCTCGAGGAAAAAACGGTCTATCGCATTGTATCGCGATAGAGCTGCCGATCACGTTGTCGATTGCGCGATTCGCGGGCCGAATATAAAAAAAAAAAAAAAATCACGGTAATATTTCTTTACTCGCGCGTTCCCTCTAAAGACACGACATATGATGAAGCATATATCGCGAGTAATTCGCCGCGACGCAAGATCATCAGACACAAAGACTCCTCTCTCGCCTCTTTCCTTACTACGCCGTATAAACGTCCTTCCATCTTGGTCGCGCGGTCTCTTTTGCCGCTCTCGTTCTCTCTTTCTCTCTCTCTCTTTTTCTCTGTGTCTTGCCCATGGTGGTGTAACCGACGTTGCCACGTCTACACCGACGATGAGTGGTCGATGGGGAAAGGGCAATGCGATGGAGAAGGTCGTAGGGAGCTGATCGAAGGGAAGAGCCGTTAAGTCGGTAGCATCTGAGAAATGATTGGCGGCAAACGTGGGCCGATTGCTCGCTATTCCCCCGCCGCGATGGTACCGGAACCGGAAGCTGTCGATCCATTCGCGATCCTCGACGCGAACCATCACGAACGCAATCGGTACGACCAGCAGTAATATTTCGATCAAGATAACCATTTTTATAAAATTTTATTCGTCTGGTGCGAAAATATCAAGTTCGAGGGAAAATGATAGAATAATTGGAAACAATTGTTTTGGGGATGCATTTCAATTAAGAAGTTTTCTCTTCAATTAAAGAAACGTATATTAGTTACATCAGAATAATGTATATATCCTTACAATTGTCACAAAATGTTTTTAAAAAATCTCAAATGTGCACGCGTACAAGTGACTTTTAAGCGGTTTCAGCTTTTAACGCGAGCTACTATGTTAATCCGTACAGAATCCCGCGTCGTAAAAAATATCCCTGATAAAGAAATGTATTTGGAAAAATGTTTGCAGACGGGGCCATTGACACCGTCGTAATTTTCGGACGAATTGCACGAAGCGCATATAATGTTACGCAGCGACCAGGGAGTGTTCAAGTCGCGTTAAGATTTCACGATGATAAAGAGAAGGGAGTAGTCGCAT
>NW_021853432.1:220679-223570 GCF_003651465.1 Formica exsecta
AATTGACTTTCTCGGCACGCGAAACCGCCGAAAGTATTTCAAATCGCGGATTTCAAGGCGAGACTCTTCAGGTGTGGGGTAGAGCGGGAGAGGGGAAGCGTCGTTCGTTCGGGACCGTGATTAAGAAACCGCCGGTATACGAGGATGGTCCTCGTAAAGGTGCGGCACCGAGGGAAGCGCCGAGAAGCCCTCGAGAAGACTTCGGGCCCGGCGCAAAAACAGGCCCGGCGAACCGCTGTAAAATCGTTTCGCGTGCAGGGATGCATCTAGTCGGATTCCTCGCGACTTGTCTCCGAGAACGTTATCACGAGATCATAGGGATGACCGGATCCAAATATGCATAAATGGATGGGTATAAATTTTTCTTCTCCAATTCGCGTTAAAGGGGCGACGGCGAATCGTCGCGAGGATATGTTTGCAAAAGTCCGACCGCTTGTCAATGCGAGAAAACAAAGCGGGTGGCTGTGCGGATGGAGCGGGAGAACCGCACAAGAGGACGACACACGAACGTCGGACGAACTCCGGTCACGCGCGGCGGTTGTAATCACGTCAGCAGCGTGGTACCCTGCTTCCTTGATTGGACCGTGGGTCCATCCCGTCGCGTCGGTCCCCCCGTTCTGCTTTTTTTCTCTGTCTCTCTTTCTCTCTCTTTCACGCGCGAGCAAACGCGCGTACACACGCGCAAATGTCGGTCGGTCAGAGTCGTTTCTTCTGCGTACTTCTCTTTCCGCGTTTGCTGTTGCTCACCCTCGCTCGCTTTGTTTCTCTCTTTCTCGCGTTATCCCGCTGGAAGCCGTCGTGCACAAATGAGGTTGTCGCGTCAGCGGGCTGTGGTCGGGACATGGGACGAGTTTCCTTTTTCTTCCTCGCTCTCGTCCTACGTTCGCCCGATATTTCTCCCTTTTGTCGTTTTCTTACTAACATCGCGACAGCTTCACTCCACCGCGGCTGGACCGCGGTGCTTCGTCATTCATTCATCTTCTTCTTTATGTAGTCCGATCATTCTTCTCGGGATTGTGAAACTTGTACAGCAACACGAGGAAACGGAGATCTATCGCATATGTATATAAGCGATATTAGACGCGAAGGCTAACTAAACTCATAAAACTCAAAAAGAACGTGTATTTTCGAAAGCCTACCATCAAATGTGACGCGAATAAGCCAAGCCTTTCTCTTTGCTTATTTATTCACCAATAACATATGTTTGTTACACAGTGCCCTCCAATAAAATTCGACAGTAGAACGTATTCCTTTATAGCTGAATCTGAATGCAATCTCGAAATTTGTCAACCGTCACTTTATAGCAGAATCTAAATGCAATTTCGAAATCTCGAAATTTGTCAGCCATCTGAGCGATCTCCAAACGGCGAAGGAGGGAAACGTCGAAAAGTCATAAATACACGGTACGAGCCACCCCGGAGGCGCGATATTCACGCATACCGCGGATGCCGAATACGGTGGTGTGCTACGGTTTTATGACGGGCCACCATAAAATGCGGATGTGTAATACAACTTCGGGTAGTCCCTGGTAACGTAGGTGTAACGTTCGCGCGCAGGGGTGAGGAAAAGAAAGAGAAAGAGCGAGCGGAGAAAATAAAATGGGAGAGATATCCGGGAACGGTCACACGAACAACTTTATTATTTTCAGCATGCTACGACATCAGTAGTGTGGAGGATCCTAAGGTCTCTGTTAAAGAAGGATAGAGAATACACAGAGTGTAAAACGAAGAGGGAGAGAAAATATACGACTTTTCGTGTATTTACTGCATCGGGCCGGGAATAAATAAACGAGCAAAATTTAGATCCAGCCTTCCGGATGTAATTCGTATCGGGCCACCTATAATTGAGATACCAATGTTAATCTACGCGTGAAAACCTTTTCAGATAGTTTTTCTAATTGCTGGATCTGTGAGAGTATTAAAACCACATGTAATAGATTATTTAAATTTAAAAGATACAACCTTGTGACGACATCCACTCGAAGCTTTCAGAGACCTCCATTACAAGCATGATTGAGGGTAGTCGCACGATGAAGACCTTCAGCGATTCACCAGGCGACGCGGAACGTGCACGCACGTTGACGTCGCTGCCGATACTTTTGCGGCTCGATTGTAGCCGTCATTAGACTTTGTCGTATATTAAACTCGTACCGATAAAAGTCGATGGGTCGCGAATCGCCGTGTTACACGCAGATTAGTAGGATGAAGCGGGATTATGTTGCGTGCGTAGCTGCGTGTTCTACAACTAAAGGTTAAAAAGGACTTACTCTTGTGTACAAAGTGAATCCCTTTGTTGAGTGATAAACAGGGGACGACGAGGAAAAAACTCGGTGCGAAAGATACGGAAAGGCGGAGGAGAGAGAGAGAGAGACTGTCTGCGAGGAGGGAGACACTCGGTACATCCCAACTACGAGAATTATGCATAAATGCGAGATTGGTCCTCATTACTGGCACGCAGCTGCTTCCAGGCTAATAAGCCGTCACAGCTTCTGTGCAAACGCGTCTCGATGCAAATGTTAACTCGCCGAGATACTCCGCTCCCGGGGAGGAAGAGAAGATCGTTCAGACAGAGTACTAATGAGCGAGAGAGAACGAAGATATATGGACGGGACAGTCGCGAGGAATCTCAAGAAACGTATATATCGCTTAAGGATCTTTATGAAGAAACGCCACGCATCGAGGGGTATTCCAGATTCTCTCATTCGATCGAGCATAATCTCCCTTCGGTTTACATCGCGATCAGCGCATGAATAATTCCGACGTACGATAACAAAATCGTTCGGTTGTAATTTACAGAAATGTAATTTTATGCGCGATTTGTGTGCAAGCGAGCGCAATTTTTTCGACTCGCGCGCGCTTCGATGATCTACTTCTCGATAATATACGCTCTTC